>NC_090728.1:15353630-15356130 GCF_036898095.1 Palaemon carinicauda | reverse complement strand
ACATTGGTATGTATAAAAGGAGAGCCATATGTTGGCTAAAATCATTAATATGATGGTGAATGATATATGAAATTCAAATGATAAGCAGAAAGGTAGTAACATCCAAAATGGAGAAACATCAAGAAAAAACAGGAATGTAACAATAGATCAACAGAAGAGTCCTTGCGATATGGATTAGGATGATTGTTACTTATGCCCGATATTATTAAATACTTGCTTTTGTCTTGCCAACAGGATAGTGTGAAAGGTTAGTGTGCGAACAAGTAATCTGAAAAAGTTGCAATGCGGTAACTTGTGTATGTTTGTCCAAAGAAAAAGGAAGTGCATAATGCTGGTGATTCTGATAACATTTGAAATATTTATTGTTTATCAGAGGTGTAGCGGCCGATTAACTATAGAACTATAGGAATTATTATATTTATAAAGAAAACCACTAATAACAACTACTATGGCACCTCACAAATTTCAGGAAATACGTGAGAAAAACCTGACTAAAAGTGACGAAACACTAAATAGGGAAAGGAGCATCATGCTGATGAAAAGAAGACTTGGAACAGGTTGTCAATAGATATTTACTTTAAAGGAAGCAAATAGAAATATTATCAACAAAAGAGATGGGGAAATACAGAATTGCAAAGGATTTTTATATATTGCTCTACTATAGTGATATAACTTCGTTAATAAAAATAATGGAACACCTCAGCAAGTACCAAAAGTAACAGTAAGAAAAATAAAGTAATTATTCAAAGTCGTGAAAAGAGGCATAGCAGCAGGAGAGGATAGACAAGCAATTAATTTAATAAAGAGGAGGTATATCTTATAGAAGTAAAACTCGCTGAACTTTACCTAAAGTGTATGCAAGAATGCTATATACCAACAGCTTGGAGAAACTTTATCTTTATAATTATTCAAAACAATGGAAACATAAAAGAATTGAAAAAATTGCTACCTAATAAGTTTTCTATCTGTATTACATAAATTATTCATGAAGATTAGGTCAAGCCGTTAGAGAGACATTTAGACTTTGAAATACCAAGTGCGCAGCCAGGTTTCGCAAGCGTGCTTTCAACAACTGACCATATCCATATAATTAACAAACCGCTATATATGGCATTTATAAACTATGAGAAATCTTTTGACTATCTCAAAACTTCATTAGTAATGAAAGCTATTTAGAAGAAAGGAAACGATAAATCTAATGTTAGAGCATTTGAAGATATCTATACGGGAAGTACAGTAATCCTGAAACTGCATAAATATATTGCGAAAATTACCAATCGGAAAGGTAGTTACATAAGGAGACCCTATCTCTCCTACGTATGTGTTTTTTTTTTTTTTTTTTTTTTTTTTTTTTTTTTTTTTTGCTGCAGTGTGCCTAGAAGAAATTTTTAAGAATTTAGATTGGGAAAATGAAGTTAATGGAGAATACCTTCGCAACATAAGATTTGCAGATAACAGAGTTGTATTTAGGAAATCATATGAGGATTGGTAAAAGATAATACATTTGTAGATATAAAGCAGAAATGTAGGTCTGAAAAGGAATATACGTATAAGTAAGATATGTTCAATGAAAATGGAGAGACAACAAATACGGGTTATGGATGAACCTCTAGAGATGAATATACATACCTAGGACAGACAGTAAGTATTTCCCTAGATCCTAGGATATGAAACTGAACTTAAAAGAAGGATAAGCAGGGAATCGAGATCTTTTGGTAAACAAAATGAGATTATGAAAAGTAAAATTAAACTCTCTCTATAAATAAAAGTATTTAATTAGATGGTCCGACTCGTATTAACTTAAACATCAGACAATGCTTTTAAAGGAAATAATTCTTTTCAACTATTACCATAGGAAATAAAAAATCTTTAATAGTCACTCTTTAATAATTTTTTCTAAAATCGTATATTTTTTTTTTTAAGTTTCAAGTGATTTTAGTTTATTTCTTTTATAGGTAAAATATATGTAAGCCACTAAAGTTGTCCTTTTTTCGTAATAATCTCGCTTTCATTACATAGATAAGAAAAATCTATATGATAAGGCAAATCGAGATTTGAAAGAATTGTAAAATACTTAGCAGGGGTGCAAAGATAGTTCGAAGTAATTTGAGGGGTTTCGATCATAAATTATGGAAAGATAGGACGAATCTAGGTATGTTAACATAAAATTAATAAAACAAATAATCCTGGAGTCAGATCATTTATTATTTATCCTGATGGGGCTAAAAGTTTGTAAATATGGGAGCTAGGAGTGTTGGTGAAAATGGCCAAAAAGGAGACCTGACTGATTTCAATAATTACAGAAGCGTAACGCTTACGTCAGTTGTTATGAAAATATATATATATATATATATATATATATATATATATATATATATATATATATATATATATATATATATATATATATAGTATATATATATATATGTATATATATATATATATATATATATATATATATATATATATATATATATATATATATATACTTAAATAGTAA
>NC_090728.1:15341130-15343630 GCF_036898095.1 Palaemon carinicauda | reverse complement strand
TATCATCTTCTTTGAAACGTTCCCACACGGACGTGGCCAGCTAGTATTCTAATATCATAATTCGGTCATATAAAGTAATAACTCGGAGTTTATACATCATATGCATAACATTCTTGCTCAATGCTGCTACATGAATATGCAGGCCTAAGTAGATGGGAAGAAAAGGCTCAAATAACAGGTTGTGCTTTGTTTGAACATCATGATTTGATGCCTGTTTCTCTGAATGAAAAGTATGATCTGTGCTATTGTAAGATACATGCCTCTATTCGTGACCCAGACCTGTTCCATTCAGGATCATTGAAACAAGTGATTTAGAAGTAGCTAGTACAGAATCTTTTGGGCAGTCTGGTGTAAATTTGGTCGAAGCTATCTTTCCTGAGGATTTTTGCAGCATTTGCCGGATTATTTGTATTTTCAAGGGAATGCTGAACATTCAGGGACTCTCTCAGAATTTTTTTTATATGTCCGCTTTAGAAATAATGACTACATTTGGCCCTAATGATTGTTACTATTCCTAATGAAAATGTTTGATGAAGATAGGTTTCAACATACTCCTGTGTGCATATTTTCTGATACCAAAATTCTGAGGACAGTCCATGTATTTAACATTTAACTTTTATAGTATAAACATTGAAGTGACACCATTAACTTTTTCTCTTAAGTTTTCGGCAAAATCTTTCTTGATTTCCTATTGATGATCATATCTTTTTCTTAGTCTGACTAAACATTTCAAAAGATGTTTTGCTTCTATTGCAATCAAGTGTCTCCTAGTAAGTTTTGAAAGAAGCTTACTGTCTTTCAGTACTATAGCAATGGTGTAAATCTTATCAGTATTAAATGTGCAGAATTTGTATACTTTGCCTCCTTTTCCTTTTCACAGGATATACACATTTGCCACTCCAATTATATGCAATCTCTCCTGGGTTTTTATTCTGAGAGGATTCATCTAGGTGGGGTTGCCTTCTCATATGAATGGCAGTGTTGTGCATTTTTTAGCTTTTGATTATTAAACTTCAGGTGACATAATCCATGACATGATGCATAATGATCAGCTAAGCCCTCTGCTGTTTCATCGTCATTGAATTTAAATTTGTCTGGAAGTATATCAATTTTTTTAACGATACCAAATTTTTGAGAAATAATATGTAAAGTTCCCTTCCCCTCCCTTCTAACAGACATTCTCCTCATGGCACATTTCAATGTTCCTAAACTGTTTATCTGGCGAATATCACAGAGTTTTCAATTAAATTTCTTATTGCTTTACTGGTATAAAAACTAAAGGAACAAGAAAGGCAAAGATTTTAGCTAACTATATATTCATATGTATCACAATTATGAGTAATAAGTAAGTCTAGATGAAGGGGAAGGGATTATAACAAGGTGCAACTACTATTGCACTCATGTTTGAATTTAAAAGAAGCTAGTTTAGTATCATGACACCACATGGTACATTTTGAAAAATAACTCATAATTCAGATAATGTTATGTATATAACCATTATACTGTACATATATTGAAAATCTTAATTCTTAGTAATTCCGCTGGTGGTATTTCTTGTAAATAATTAATTGTTCTGTTTTCTACTCATCAAAAATAAATGCCCTTCCCTTGGTCCCAATGATTCCATGTATTAACCATAAATGATAAGGAAAAATATCGAGATGGAGGACAGTTTTTTTCTTTTAATCGCAGATATATTTCAATATGGGTACTATTGTGAATGCATTTACTACGTAAAGCTTCGAGACATAGATAATATTTTCATTCGAATGTGTAGTAGAATTTAGTTGAGTCCCCAACTCCATTTAAATTAAGTGTCTTGTTAATCCTAACTTTTCTCTGTGTCTTCCAGGTTGAAGATATACTAGAGGGTATGCCTTGTATTTGTCTTACATATGACTACTAATAATCATAAAAGGTCGATCTTCTTAGCGAAGGTCGATCTTGCCACCCACAATGTGCTGCCATGGGCGACCTTATCTCTGATTGTTCCCCGTGTTTATCTCACCCCATGTTTAGAAAGTATTGATAGAACTTTTTTAGATCTCTAGAAGAATTTAGCCTCCTAGAAGTTGCATAACAATGTTTGTTAAACCATCCTTTGACATAATTGTGTACGCGATGGTTCTTCGGGATAGAGGGGGGAGCATGGCAATCTCTTTTAAGACGAATTACATTTATGAGGACTATGTTGAATCACCCTAGAATAAATCATCAACATTAGTCAATATTAAATTATTTTACAAATTATTCTGTCCAATGAGGGAGGAGAAAAACTAAATAAGAGAAAAATTCAGAGGTAAAAAAAGTTACTACAATGAATTAAATGGTAAGTCATGGAAGAGAAGAAAAGTAAGAGAGAAAGAAAGGGCATAATTAAAGTTTGTGAAAACACACCAACGCAATTAAGACAGACAAACATCATTATATATGAAATAACCGATTAAAGAGATGACGTTCGCAAGTGTCTAAATAGTACCCTACTAGATATATGATCCTT
>NC_090728.1:15318630-15333630 GCF_036898095.1 Palaemon carinicauda | reverse complement strand
AAGACTTCGAGCCAGTGTATGAACGGAGATGTTCAAAATCCATACAATTAAAGAAATTTAAGGATGAGGCAACTTTCCTCGGATCGTGACCTGCGGGTGTACTGTCAGGATCCGCTCTGCGAATAAAATATGTGATTTTCGCTCTGAGTTGATTCAGAGATAAATTTGAGCCTGATGTTTCTCCCCTGAATAGTTGACCACCCTTGAAGTCTGAAGTTCTATGAAGATAGACCTTTAGGCATTCTACTGGACATAGAGATGCATCTTCTTTCAGAGGGCAGATTCTCCAGGGACCCCACCTGTTGGTGGGTAACTCATTCTTGGCGAGAAACGTAGGATCCGGAAACAGGTTCAGTTCTCCCCCATCCAGGAACTGAACACGACCTGCCTCTCTCGAGAGGGCTACAATCTCACTAACCCTGGCCCCGGACGCGAGTGCAAAATAGGAAAATAACTTTTTGTGTCAAATCCTTTAACACACACTCTTCATTGCTCAACAGAGAAGCGAAATGAAGAACTTGTCTAAAGACCATGAAATGGGCTTTGGAGGTGCTGAAGGTCTGAGCCTAGTGCAGGCTTTCGGGACTTTATTAAAGATCTCGTTACCTAGGTCGACCTGGAAGGCATATAGAATGGGTCTTGTCAAAGCAGACTTACACGCTGAAATCGTGTTAGCTGCCAATCCTTGACCATGGAGGTGGAGAAGAAAGATAAGCAGAAGTCTGTCAAGATCTCCTGCGGATTCTTCGCCTTGACAAAAGGCCACCCATTTTCTCCAAGATGACTCATATTGCCTTCTAGTAGATTTGCACTTATATTCCTCAAGGAAGTCTATGCTGGCCTTCGAAATCCCGAAACGCTTTCTCACCGCTAGGGAGAGAAAATCATGAGCTGCAGGGTCCGGGTTTTCTGTAATGAAGCGCAGACAGTTGACTTCTGGACTCGCTGGGTTAGAACTGGATCTGGTAGCAGTACAAACTTCAGCTACAGTTCCAATGCCAGGGGGAACCACACGCTGTTCGGCCACTTGTGGGCCACTATTGCTGCTACCCCTTGAAGGATCTCAGTTTGTTTAGGACCCTCAACAGAAGGTTGTGAGGAGGGAACAGATAAATCTTGGACCATCTGTTCCAGTCGAGGGACATCGCGTCCACTGCTTCCGCTAAGGGGTCCTCGTACGGGGAACGTACAGGGGCAACTTCTTGTTGTCTTTCGTTGCAAAGAGGTCTATCTGCAGTTCTGGGACTTGATTCAGAATGAAGGAGAATGATCCTGCGTCTAAGGACCATTCCGACTCTATCGGTGTGAACCTGGATAGAGCGTCCGCCGTCACACTGCGGACTCCTTGAAGGTGAACTGTCGACAGGTACCACTTCTTCTTTTCCGCCAATCGGAAGATGGCCAACATCACCTGGTTGAGAGGTGGTGACCTCGATCCTTGTCGATTCAAGTATCTCACAACTACCTCGCTGTCCATCACCAACCTTATGTGGATCGAGTGACGCGGGGAGACTTTCTTTAAGGTAACGAGCACTGCCATAGCTTCTAGAAAGTTTTATGTGAAAGGTCTTGAATAGCTTGGACCAAGTTCCCTGGACTTTTTTCCGATGAGAGTGACCTCCCCATCCCTCCTTCGAGGCGTCTGAGTGAATCGTCACCGACGGGGGAGGTGGCTGAAGAAGAACCGACTTCTTTAGATGTCTGGCTTGGGACCAAGGCCTGAGAAGAGTACTTAGCCGCAGCGGCTGGTCTTCTCAGATCTCTTCGCGCGTTTGATGCATAACTTCTCCAAACTCCGATTGCATCCTTTAGCTGTGCTCTTAGCACTGGGTCTGTCACCGAAGCAAACTGGAGAGAGCTCAGTACCCTCTCCTGCTCGCGTCTTGATATCCTTTCGGAAACTAGAAGTCTCTTGACAGAACCCGCTATCTCCTTCCTTTTCTTCGCCGGGATGGAGAAACGGTGTGACAAAAGGTTCCAGTGGATTCCCAGCCACTGGAACTTTTGAGATGGAGAAAGTCGAGACTTTTTTCTGTTGATCTTGAAGCCTAGGTACTCTAGGAACTGGATCTCTTGACTGGAAGCTTGCAAGCATTCTGTCTCGGATGCTGCCCACACCAACCAGTCGTCCAGGTAGGCTACTACCTGAATTCCCTTTAGGCGTAATTGTTTGAGAGCTACGCTCGCAAGCTTCGTAAAAATCCTTGGGGCTATGTTTAGCCCGAATGACATGGCTCCGAAGGCGTATAGTCTTCGTTGTAGCCTGAACCCTAGGTAGGGGGAGAGTCGATGGCTGATTGGAATGTGCCAATAAGCGTCTGACAAGTCTATAGAGACGGAATATGCCCTCTTGGGCAATAAGGTCCTTATGTGTTGCAGTGTTAGCATTTTGAATTTGCAATTCACTATGAACTTGTTGAGTGGCGACAAGTCCAGAATGACTCTGAGCTTTTCCGAGTCTTTCTTGGGAACACAAAACAGCCTCCCTTAGAAATTGATGGGCTTCACCCTTCGGATCACCTTTTTTCTCCAACAGTTCTTGAACGTACTCCTCCATAACGGGGGTGGAGTGTTGGAAAAACCGAAGGCACGGGGGTGGAGTGCTGTACCAGCTCCAGCCCAGTCCATTCTTGAGTAGGCTGTGGGCCCAGGGATCGAAGGTCCACCGATCCCGAAATTTCAGAAGTCTCCCTCCTACCGGTATCACCTCACTTGGACTGCCGTCCTGAGGTCTTGCCTTCCTGACCACGACCACCCTTGAATCCCCTTCCCCTTGAGGGGCGTCTAGACGAGCCTCTGGCGGCTCCTCTAGGCTTTGCTCGAAAGGAAGTAGACTGCCCTTCGAACGCTGGGGTGAATGCCGTGGACTGTGTCGACACGGCCTGGGGTACCCACTGAAAAGTGGTCGGGGTTTGTGCCACGATCTGGGGCACTGGGGGCAATGGCAATTGCAGTTGCTGTTGCTGTCTAACAGGCTTTGCTGGCCGAGACGGTAGCTTAGTCCTCATAGTCTTCCTCTTTGGTTGAGGACCCTCATCTGGGGAAGACTTTCTTTTGATAGCCAGGCCCCACTTCTGGAGAAGGTTTCTATTCTCCAAGGCGGCCTTATCAACAACTTCTTTGACCAAGTCGGTAGGGAAAAGGTCTTTTCCCCAAATGTTGGAGGAGATTAGTTTCCTTGGCTCGTGCCTCACCGTAGCCGAGGTGAACACGAACTCCCTACAAGCTCTCCTTGCCTTGACGAAGCCATAAAGGTCCTTCGTCACTGTGGCCAGATGAGTCTTGGCCACCACCATGAACATTTCATGGACCTTGGGGTCACTTGCCATCGTCTCAAGAGTAGTCTGAAGAGACATTGAGGCAGCCAGTCTTTCTTTTGTCTCGAACTCTCTTCGCAAAAGAAAGTCAGACAGCTTAGGGAGGTCCTCGCCGAACTGACGTCCGGCAATATCAGCCTCCAACTTTCCAACTGAGAACGTACGATGGAGGTCCTTCCAGTCTTTGTGGTCCATAGGCAGGGCCAGCGACAAGGGTTTACACTCCTCTAGGGAGGGGCAAGGCTTTCCGGCCTCGACTGCTTTTAGTACAGCCGCAAACCCTTTCTGTAAAAAGGGGAAGGCTCTAGTAGGCGAGGACACAAAGGAAGGGAGCTTCCTGTTCAATGCGGCTACCTTTGAGTTAGAGAAGCCCCTCTCTTTCATCGAGGATGAAAGTAGGGCTTGAGCCTTAGCATGGTCCATCACTATGACCTCCTTCGGCTCTGTCTCCTCCTTTGAAGCTGGTTCCTTCCTCAGCCGGACATAACAGTCCGGATATGATGCCTTGCTGGGCCAGAATTCCACCTCCTCCAGGGGAACTGAGCCCAGCTTATCCGAGAAGACGATCTTTCCAGTCGTCATCGGCATGTGCTCAGCATACCTCCATAGGTTAGCATCTGAGCACAAGGGAAGGTCTTTCACATTGAGCTTTTTCTGGGGCCCATGTGATTCTGCAAGGCACTGCATTCGCAGTTCCATTGCAGCCGCCTTATCCTGATTCTCCTTCTGCATTTGTTGGATCATTCCAACAATAGAAGAGAGGGCCTGTCCCAGCTCTACTGGGAGACCGGCCGATGTTGAGGGAATAGGCTCTGGAATCTGAACCGGAGTAGCCGACACCTCGTCGACCTCTACCTCTACAACGTCTGGGGCTTGAACTTCATCCTGGGCTTCTGCCAGGAGGTCTTCCTCCAGACACTCGTCCACATCAGACATCATGTCATCTAACTGGATGTCTTGCATCGCGACCGCGACTTCAGCATCCACCTGGATCTGAACTTGGGGGATCTCCTCTTGAGGCTGGGGAATCACTGCATCAGCTGATGCCTTAGGGAAAAGATACGCCCTCATCTTCTCAATTGGAAGATAAGGGCCAGAAGTGTTCTTTTGGAAGCCCCTTACCGAGGTACGAAGCTTCTTCCTAGCTATATCCCTTGATTCCGCCGTCCTAGGGGAATCAAAGGCCTCAGTAATCAGGTTAGTGCACACAGTACATACCGGAGGGTCCCAATACCGGAGATCATCCTTGGAGACAGCGCATGCTGCGTGTCTCCTACAAAACTCATGTCCGCAGAGGTTCTTGCTGCGGACGTTGCAGAAAGCCCTTCCGCACTTCGGAGGGTCCTTCTGTAAAGAGAAGAAATTTCCATGAGTATCAAGTGAACTATGTATCACTGGATATGCATAGTATAGCATAACAATTCAGAAAGGAAAGACACACACTTGTGTTTCCCTCACAACCCATTGTTGCAGCCTTCCAGATAATAAAATCAAATGGTTAATCTCTTCTAGAGTAACCAATGCAAAGTTTCCAGAGGAAACAGGTGGAGCTCACACCTAAGCAATGATTTTAAAATCCTGGATAATAGACAGGAAAGAACTCACTTTCCTATCTGTAGGGCAACAGCAAAGGACTGTGCAAGAAAACACAAAAGTGTTAGAACACACAGTGCTGTACCAAAACCCATACTATAGTTTTCCTCTTACTGTATATGTTATACTGAAGAATACTAGTACAGTATAGGAGGATACGTGCCGGCCGGCACACACCATAACTAGCTTTAAAGTATAATACTTAACAGCTATAAGGCGGCAGAACTCTGGTTCAAATGCATGTGCCGGTCGGCAGCAATTGCCGGCCGGCAACAGCCAATGTCGGCCGGCAATGGCTGCCGGCCGGCAACTACACAAGGTAGTACCCAGCTGCTGGCCACACTCTTGGTGACCGGCAGACAAGGGCTGACATTAGCCGGCCGGCAAAGGTACAGGACCGATGCCAGCCGGCAGCAAAAGAACCAGAAGACTACACCTGCCCGGCTGCCGGCCTCATAGGCCGGCAGCCGGGTCGGGTACAGCACTAGAAGAAAAATAGGATGGATGCCGGGATAAGAGTGTACACTACCTCCAAGCCCGGCAATCCGAAAGAGTGCATATAAGGAAGGGGAGAATATAATTCAGGCTTACTGGCCAATGCCGTCTGGCTCTACAGGCAGGCATGGATGAGGGACCAAGGGAGGTCCGGGCAGCACTCAAAATATAAGACCCTTGCCGGCCGGCAAGGGGCTGAGTCAATTCCACATCCTAACCTATACTAGGTCCAGATGTAGAACGACGTACAGTACTGTAATGGCTAGGCCATTACGGAGATAGAGGGGGAAGGGACAAAAGAGGGTCCTACCAACCTTGCTTTAGTGACGGATCACCCGCAGCCAAGAAACTTATCTTAGCCTAAGGGAGATCTAAGGGGGGAGGCCAGCAATACTTGCCAGCTCCCAGAGCACCAAAGCAAGGAAGGTGTTGCCACTCCCAGGGAAAGAAACTTATCCTCCCCCGAGAACAGCAACAAGGACTAGTCTGGTAGATCACAAAAGAAGGAATCATATCCACAGAAACCTTCGGTAGTGACCTAAGGAGGCTAAGCCACCTTTGTCTGTGTCAGGCCAGCGAGGGAGACTCTACCCCAAGCCAGACAAGCACAGACTCAGACTAAAAACTCTGTTGTTCTGTCCCTCTTTGAACCAGACTTACTGGAACAGGAAGGTACAGTAACACCCCAGTATAGTTTTATCGAAAATTAATTCGGAAAAAAACCACTTAGGGATAAGCCCAAGGCTTAAACAGAGGGAAAGGGATTGCAAACCTTCTCCGAAGAAAAGAAAGCAACCGGGGAGAAAGTATACTAAGGCTCCATAAGCAACTTAGCCTAGGCACCAAGAGAATCGATTACCTAAATCACCGAAACTCACTCGTATACTATCTTGGAAATATTCCACACAATCTTAAATGTATAAAACATAGCCTAAAGCTTCAATAAAATTTTTATTACACTCGGAAAAACCAAAATCATGCATGAAGTACTAGGACCAAACGACTAGGCTACATGGCCTAGCGTAGGCCAGAATGGCGAATACTTCGCCAAAATAATACTAAGCACGAAAGGAAATCCTATGTAATGCTAAATAGCTAAAATTTATTAAAGCAAAACAACCGGGAATGTCGCTCTGACTAACTAAACTTATACCTAGCAAGCGACAGCGTCCATGACGCCTCCGGTAGGCTACGGCTCTTGTATCAAAGATTAATCCTATTAATCACTCAAAAATTTACCAAGAGCCTACATTTATACATAAAAGACATTATACTCAACTTATCAGAGGCCGACGAAGACGGAGAAGCCATGAAAAGTAGAATAAATCCAAGATTTGCGAGAAACACAGGAAAAAACACCGAGTTCTTAAGCTACGCAAAAAGGAATACAGATGGCGCCAGGATTGGCGCCAGGCACGCATACGAATCGGAAGATAGGGAGCCTTGGGAGCGGCTCCCCCTTTTTCTTTCCCGAATTCGTTTCTTGCCAATCGCCCCCTGCGAGATGAAATCTCTGTTCGGGATGCAGATTGCCATGTGGCGTGTCAAGAATACGTCCTCTGATATGTCGCGATATCCCTTTCAGGAGGGATATTCGCTCCAGGAGTTAGAATTCTTGTACCTTAAGGTAAATTCTCTGGGAATATCGCCGTAGTTGTAATATACCCTAGGAAGCTACCCTATAGGAACTTCCATCAGGACGACATGGCTTGAGCCCAAAAAAAAAAAAATATATATATATATATATATATATATATATATATATATATATATATATATATATATATATATATATATATACACACACACACACACACACACACACGTATATATATATATATATATATATATATATATATATATATATATATACATAAATGTTTATATATATGTATATATATACACACATATATATGTGTGTATGTGCGTATATATATATATATATATATATATATATATATATATATATATATATATATATATATATATATATATATATATATATATATATATATATATATATATACATACATATATATATATATATATATATATATATATATATATATGTATATATATATATGTATATATATATGTGTGTGTGTATATATATATATATATATATATATATATATATATATATATATATATATATATATATATATATATATATACATACATATGTATATATATATATATATATATATATATATACATATATATATATTTATATAAATACATATGGTTTTATATATATATATATATATATATATATATATATATATATATATATATAGATGTATTTTATATATATATATATATATATATATATATGTATATATATATGTATATATATATATATATACATATATATATATATATATATATATATATATATATATATATATATATATACAGTATTTATATATATATATACACATATATATACATATATATATATGTGTATATATAGACATATATATTTACACACATATATAAGCAGGAAGTTGTGAGCACAAGGGATCCAAAAGGGAAGATATCCCAGCAAGGAAAGTAAATTTGAAAATAGAAAGAATAGTTTGCGGATGTATACCACAAGCAAGATCGCTCTAACCGCGCATAGTGAGTGACAATGGTACAGATTTTGGCACTACTAGATAATATGTGTGTGTGTTTCTGTTTGCAGTTTTATGTGTTTTTTGGGTATATGTGTTCTTATATTATACTCATCATCTCCTCCTACGCCTATTGACGCAAAGGGCCTGGATTAGATTTCACCAGTCGTCTTTATCTTACGCTTTTAATTCTATACTTTCCCATTCATCATGTACATCATGGTAAAGAGGCCTCAGCCGTGGGTCTTCCAATTCCTCTAGTAAGTTATGGAGCCGGTTAAATGTTTTTTGAAGTAATCTCTCTTGGGGAGTGCAAAGAGCATGGCCAAACCATATCCCTCTACCCCTCAAATTGATCTCATCCACAGATGGCACTTGAGTAATCTCGCTTATAGTGTCATATCTAATCATGTCCTGTCATTTAACTCCCAATATTCTTCTGAAGCCATTGTTCTCAAAACTATTAAATCAGTTGTAAATTGTTTCATTAAGCTATCATGACTCATGTTCATGCTCTAACTCAGATCTCACTAAACCTATATATAGCATAATTTTTACAAGTGATTTCACATGATTTTATTTCAAAATTTCAATAACCTGGCCATCTACTGACTTCCTATTTAAATCTTTCGTGAAACCCAAATTATAAAAAACCTGTATTAAAGATCAGAGTTCCTAAATATTTCAACGATTCTACCTCTTTAATATTTTCTCTTTCTAATGATAATCTACTTTCCATTGCACATTCAATTCTCAGTATCACTGTCTTTCTTATATTTATCTTTAGCTCAGCCAACTGTGATATTTTGTGGATTCTTTCGAGCAATCATTGCAAATCTCGTGGTGTTCTGCTAATATAGACATAGTAATCAAAGTACTTTAGGTCGCCTAATTTTCTGATAACCAATCCAGTCCAATCCGTCTCCATAATCTTCAACTGTACTATTCATTAATAAATCCATGAGAGAGGATAAACTACATAGTTGAGTACACATTCCCTTGAAGTATTCAGCTGTTCACTGGAAATTTAATTAAATGTAGTTTATATTAAAGTATTTATATATATATATATATATATATATATATATATATATATATATATATATGTGTATATATATACAGTATATATAAATATATATATATATATATATATATATATATATATATATATATATATATAAATATATATATATATATATATATATATATATATATATATATATATATATATATATATAAATATATATATATATATATATATATATATATATATATATATATATATAAACACACACACACACACACACACATATATATATATATATATATATATATATATATATATATATATATATATATATATATATATATATATATATATATATATGTATATATATATATATATATATATATATATATATATATATATATATATATATATATATATATATATATATATATATATATATATATACACACACACATATATATATATATATATATATATATATATATATATATATATATATATATATATATATATATATATATATATATATATATAAATGTATATAGTAAGTGGTGAGCGAGGAAATCTGCACCGAGGAGGGGGCGACTGACGTCAGCGATGGCGAAGGGCCAGGAATACGAACGGCCCATGATAGATATCTTTAGGGTCCTGGTCCCATAACACCGTATGGGAGACCCGTTGGCGGTGACGAGTGAGGGGTTGTCTTTTCTGGGACCACGGTCTAGGTCGGCTTGTGACGGCGGGAACGTTGACTGCATAGCGCCGGTGTCGACCATGAGTATATGGTTGGAGACGGTGTCGACCATGAGTATATGGTTGGAGACGGTGTCGAGGATATAGAAACCATTTTTGTTTTGGTTTCCTGCAGCTGGGATGGTGGTAGGTGGTCTCTTCTGGCGTAGTCTTTTAGGGAAGTTGCACGGTACCCTACATTTCTTGGCGTCGCTGCCGAACTGTTGGTGGTAGAAGCACCATGCTGGGTTAGGCCTAGGGCTCGGACGTGTCGGTTGCGGTGGTTTCCTTCTTGCTAGAGCGTTGATCTCGTCGTCGTTGTCAGGAGCCGTTGCTGAAGAGTCTATGGAAGAGCAGCTGAAGGAAGAGAACAAAGACGATACTGATGATGCCACAAGGTGAGATGCTTTGGAGGCCTCGTGGAGCTTCTGAGCCTTCTACAGGAGCTCGTTCATCGGAAGCGTGTCGGCGTCCGTCAATTGGGCCCTTAAGTTCTGCGGTAGGCGTCGAAGGAAAATCTCGCGAGATAGGCTAATCTCGCGCCGTCGGCCATTGCTGTCGGTTATGGGGAGCATTAGCATGCCGGTTAACTAGTCCCATGCCTCGACAGGAGAGGTGTCACCCATGGCTCTGCCGGCGAGGTCCAGGATTTTCTGTGCCCTTGCTGAAATGGAGAGTGAGTAGATACCGATGAGTTTCGTTCTCATGTCGTCGTAGGAAACTTGGCCAGCCTGGGCGTCGAGCCACGGGGAAAGCTTGTTGAATATCTCCTCGGGGATGGAGGTGAGAATGATGTCGGCCTTGGCGCAGGAGTCGCTGAGCCTAGCAACTCGGAAGAGTACGTCCGCTCTCAGGAACCAGGAAGCGGTATTGTGTTGTGAAAACGGAAGCAGTTTGACTTTGGGCGTGGAGGCGAGGCCGTTGGGCGTGATGGGCGGGTTGAATCCGCCATTATGGTCAGTCGACGAGTCAGCGAAGAGTTGATAAGTCGGATAAGCTCATCCAACTGCCTTACATGCACCGAGGTGTGGGAGCACCAAAGGCCGAAGCTCACGCCTAAGGTAACGGAGTAAAAAGAAGGTAGCACGGCCGTAATAAGTCCGTTAATGGCAAAGCCAAAACTGCTGATGCTACTTCAACTCCGGGGTCACCAGTTGTAAGGACAGTGAGACGAGCTATCACCAACGAAAACTGACAGTTTATTCAAACATACGTGGGAATAATCAATATTTCCTTTAGAGAAAGGCAAATTTAAACCATAACCTAGAGCACTATAAGCACTATCTTGTAAAGGTTTACTTGAGAAATTCAATACAAAATCAGAGTTACCATTGAATTTGTCAAGTATACCTTTACAAGATAATGCCTATAGTGCTCTAGGTTATGGTTTAAGTTTTTCTTTCTCTAATGGAAACATTAATTATGTCGATGTCGCAAACTCTTTTTGTAATCTGGAAAGAAATGACAATTTGTCAAGTGATGATGTAAACATTTGTAAAGGTATTGTTTATGGTGCTATGTCAAGACCAATATTAACTAGCATTCCAAAGCGTTTTATGAAGTGTTACAGTGAGTTAAACAATGATAATGATTTGCATATTACGAAGGCCGATATGTCTTAGGTGTTTGTAATAATGGATAAAGAGGAGTATGTGGGAAAAATGGATAATCTGTTGTCGGATAATGAAACTTATTCTGAAGTACGTAGAAATACCTTAGAAACTATAAATAGTAATTTCAATAGGAAATTGAAATCCATCTTGAAAGGATATGATGCATTCATTAAGCAATTTTCTTCCCAATGTGCCACATTACCGTATATGTACGGTCTTATCAAAACTCATAAGATTAACAACCCTGTCAGGCCAATAATCAGTTCAGTTGGTAGTGTTTCTTACAAATTGTCAAAGTGGTTAGTGCAAGTCCTCATGCCTATTGTTGGAAATATATCCCAATCGCATATAAAGAATAATACAGATTTTGTTAACAAGTTGCTTAGTGCTCGCATTTATTTTAACTTTAAAATGGAAAGTTTTGATGTAACGTCTTTATTTACGAAGGTTCCAGTTGACGATCTATTAACATTTTTATCCGACGAATTAAGTAAGCATGTTTTACCTTTATCTTATGACAAAATTATTGAATTGATAAAATTTTGTGTTAAGACTGTAAATTTGTTTTTAATGGAAAGTACTACCTACAAAAGTTTGGAATGGCAATGGGTAATCCCCTATCCCCAGTACTCAGTAACCTTTACATGGAATTTTTCGAAGTAAAACTGTTGCCAGCGATTTTGCCTAAAGGGGTTCTTTGGTTTCGTTATGTTGACGATATTTTTTGTGTTTGTCCTATTTATGAGAATCTAAATATATTTTTGGAAAAGTTAAATAGTTTAGTGTACTCCATAAAATTCCCTATTGAAGAAGATAATCATTGTAAATTGCCATTTTTAGATGTTTTAGTGCATAGAAATGATAGAGACTTTGTTTTGATATTTACAGGAAACCTACTAATGTTTGCTCCCACATTCATTTTTATTCAAATCATCAAACTAGTGTGAAAGTTTCTGTTTTTTCAAGTATGTTTTTAAGGGCTTTAAGGATTTGCAGCCCTCAATTTATAGACGCAGAATTCCGTAGAATTAATGACATAGGAATTAAATTAAAATATCCTAAAGTTTTAATTGACAAGTCTCTACAGAAAGCTAAGCATATATTTTATTCCGACAAGAATAGGGAACCTTTTAAGAATGAGAATGTGCTGGCACTTCCATACAATGAAAACTTTGCTTATATCAAAGACTTATTGAAAATATTCAAAGTAAATTTAGTTTTTAAAAGTTCAAGAACGGTAAAGAATGTCCTAATAAATAATTCTCCAAATTATAATAGTGGCTCTATTTTCTTGTGACAAGAAATATGTGGGTCAAACCGGAAAATTGCTTAACAACCGAATTAAACACCATCGATATGCAGTTAGGACAGGACAAATGTCTAGTGCCTTGTTTGTCCACATGAACGATTTTAACCACTGTATTGACTGGGAAAACTCCTCAGAGATTTTATTTTGTAAAAATCTTGTTAAAAGAAATATTATTGAATATGCTTTTATTAAATATTTTAATAATCAAATTTTAAATATCAGTTCTGGTCTTTTTAAACTAGACACTCATCTTGTTAATGAAACTGTAAGGAAGTACAATGTAAACATTTAGTTTAACGATTGTTATATTACTAGTATTTTATTATAAACTACAATTGTTTATTAATTTTTAACGACTGTTAGTTATTTTAGCATATTGATGATGCTTTGCTTGTTTGTGGCTTTTATTTCAGTTTTGGTTGGTTTCTATATTGTATGATTTTATTTTCTATTTCACTTTGTACCCTGAAGAAGTGTACGTAATACACGAAAGCTCTTGGTACCTGCTCTTTTCCTTTCCTGTTTCCTTTGGATTTTACCGTTTAATATATGTCACGTGCAGTTTTGTGACTGATATATATATATATATATATATATATATATATATATATATATATATATATATATATATATATATATGTATGTATATGTATATGTATACGTATACATTGATATATATATATATATATATATATATATATATATATATATATATATATATATATATATATATATATATATATATATAGTTGATAGATGGGTTCCTCTTGGCAATCGCAATTTGAGTAAGAATAAAATGATAGCAGCATTGACTATTTTATTCCTACTTATATATATATATATATATATATATATATATATATATATATATATATATATATATATATATATATATATATATATATATATATATATATATGTATGTATGTATGTATGTATATGATAGCAAAGACTTGGATATACGGGGTCATTGCCCTCTTTCACACTAAATTCCAGTCTCTCCTCCTCTTGTGAAGTAGATATATGATCATCATCATCATCACTATCCCCTCAAACGCCCATTGACTCTAAAGGCCTCAGATAGATTTCGCCAGTTGACTCTTTCATTAGATTTTTTAACGATACTTCTCCATTCAGCATCTACTTCATGCTTTATATTTCTCAACCAATTATGCCTGTGTCTTTAAACCCTTCTAGTTCCTTGCTGAGCTCTTTTGAAAGTTTAGTGAAGTAATATCTCTTTTGTAGTGCGAAGAGAATGCCCAAACCATGTCTATCTACCCCTCACTATGGTCTCATCCAGATATGGCACTCGAATAATCTCTCTTATATTTTCATTTTTAATCCTTTCCTACCACTTAACTCTTAATATTCTTCTGAGGTCTTTGTGCTCAAAACTACAAAATCTGTTGGATATTGTTTCCTTGTCATACCACGACTCAAGTCCATGTAGTAACACCAATCTCACTAAATTAAAATAGAGCCTGATTTTTATATGTAATTCATGGCAATTTGAATTCCAAATTCTTCATAGCCTAGCCATTGATTATTTACTTTTTTACAACCTTAACGTAAATACAAATTCTAAAGACTCCGTATCAGCTATATATTTTAATGATTCCACCTCATTAATCTTTTCTCTTTCTAATGATATTTCATCTTCCATTGCATTTTCACTTCTCATCATCTCTGTCTTTCTACTACTTTTCTTGAGCCCAACCTCATGTGATATTTCATGAACTCTGATAAGCAAGCTTTGTAAGTCCTGTGCAGTTTTGATAATAAGGAAAGCGTCATGAGCATACTCTAGGTCCCCTTATTTCCGATACCAATCTAGTTCAATGCTTCTCCACAATCCCCAAGCGTTCTATACAATAGAAATCCATAAGGAGGATAAACAGCATAGGTGACATTACGTTCCCTTGAAGTACTCCACTGCTCACTGGAAACTCATTTGATAGAACTCCATTAACATTAAATTTGCACTTACTATGCTCATGAACAGACTTAATAAAATTTACATATTTAAGAGGAACTCCATAATAAAGCAGGACTCTCTACAAAAGTGGGTTTCTATTTTTTACGGATCGCGGTTTATATCCTAAAATGAACCTTTGTTCAGTACAACTTCTACTTTTTATAAATCCTGCTCGTTCATCTCTCAGCTTTTTATCGATCCTTCTCTCTAGTCTCTTTAGAATGAACATACCATTTATTTTCATGATAACTGACGTAAGTGTGATGCCTCTGTTATTGTTGCAATCAGTCAGATTTCCATTATTTTTCCATTTTCACC
>NC_090728.1:15308630-15313630 GCF_036898095.1 Palaemon carinicauda | reverse complement strand
TTTCTTTTCTTATGATGAAATGATATCTATTCTATTTTTTTGTTATATTTTTGATTTCTGAAAATCTTGATTTCAATTAATTAACCAATTTATTCGTGGTTTATTTATTTATTTTTTTTTTTTTTTTTTTGTACGTCGTTGTGTCCTTCAATTAAAACTAATTCCAAAGGTGAAGACAATAACAAGGGTATCTAAATATTTCAATAAGGTGTGGTTGCAAAAGGACACAGCGTGCGGTGTGTAACGATCTAGCAACATCAGCGTTAGAGGCAAAATTGTTGTTTCCTGACAAAGGCAAAACAATTTATCATCAGCATCAAGCACTTATATCCAGAACCATTGCAAAGGAATTTCAAGTGATTTCGGATATTATTACAAGTTTGATAATCTTGTAAAATTTCTGTCTATGAACTCTCACCATTTAAAATTCATGTATGAAAATTTAGATTCAGAACATTACATATTGATTAGATGATGTGGATACTATGATTGGTTTCTATAAAACTTTAAAATGAGCGAAAAATATATTTCGATATGAAAAATAAAGATATTCTTCTCAATGGAAAATCAAATTTGGGATAAACTTTGTTGACACAATGCTTGCTATTTTCACAACGATAAAAAAAAAAACTGGTTTTTAAACATTCACAAGTACCATTGCTATTTTGAGAATTTTGTAGATTTTTGCCTTTGAAATAATGTAATCAGTCATCATAGTAGGTTTGGTCAAGAATTTTCTGGGACTCTCTCTTTTTCTTTTTAATAGTAGGTTTTTTACTTTTGACAAATGAATTCAATGTAAAAGCATGTATTACTTGAAAGAGATTAGTTTTCAAAAATGAGATCTGAAATATAGATATCAAACATAAAAATTATTCGGTATAGGTGAAAAAAAATGTTAATCATAGCAAACATTCGGGAAGCTTATACAAGAAATCCGTCTACCTTGTGTGTTAGACTTTTGAAATTTATTAGAAACATAAGCAAATATGAGAGGCTGCCTTCCAAATATGTATAGTTTTTTTTTTTTTCAATTAAAAAGCCCATAACATTTTCAGAGGTACAGCAAATTACTTTTTTATATAACATTTGGTAGTTGAGAAGCTATTTGAGATTTCATAACAGTGTAAAGGACTAATTTGAAAATAATACAGAACAATACTTAAATTCACAAATAAAGAGAGAATAAACACTGATTGTATATGCTTTATTATGCTATAATAAACGCAATCACGCAATTTTGATAGGTAGTGGGCCACAAGTATTTAGATGAGCTAGAATTTGGCCATGGGCTCAAAATGTTTGAAAACCTCTGGCCAAGGTTATACCATTAACGACGCCCTATTAGGTATGTAGTTGATTGTAACAATCTTGCATTTACTTTCATAAGTGCAAATATCACACACAATTCCAGTAGTGCTATCTTGGCTCTCACTAAATTATAGAATTTTCTTCCTAATGTTACAGATGTTGCTTACGAAATTATCTGCTACTCGTTGCTTAAATGTTCACACTTGTTATCTATTATGGTATATTTTTTTATCCGACTTGTGTAAGTGGAACGGGAGCGGGGGGGGGGGGGGGGGGGGGTTGGCAGTAAGCTCCACGCGAGCAATTTAGCTTGGCCTTTTTTGCGCGATCCATTCTGCGGCAAATTCATTAAGGAGCAGAACTATTTCAGCCAGTAATTGGTCAACTGTATATTAATATGAACAGTATTCTTCAAATCAGTCTTTTATTTGTAAGTTTATTCTTATCTCTTCTCACTATTCCCTCTATATTATCTATTATATTATCATATTCTCCTCTTTTATCGTATATCAATATTTCAATATATTACTCTTCTGTTTATGATTAATCTAAGATATTTTTGTAGTTAGTGAATGTTGTAAATACGCATACTGTTAACAAATAATTAAATGGATTTATTTCAATAAGATTATTATTAGAAGTAAGACTGTTTATCAAACACCTACTTAAAAAGAGCTTCATTATGCTTACACTTCTTTAGGAAGAAAATCTGCTGTAGAAAAAATGCTGCTGTAAACCTTTGAAAATCCCAATTCCAAAGTATTTTATAGTTTTTCTTTCATTTTCATTTTCTTTTTTTGCATTTCTATTTCTTGGGTGTTTTAAAAACATTTGATTTTATAAGATGGATTGCAGCTTGGAAAATAATGATAAGCAATCAGAAATTTCAGACCTCCACCAATGAATACTGCCAATATTTTACTAATATATGGGGACATTGCCTCACATCTTTCATATGCTGACTCTATATTAAATGGTGAAATGACAATGTTGATTCCGAATAATGATCTTGATCTGTATCACCTCTAAATTTCTTGTCCTCATAAGATGCATATTATCTATCCATAATTGAATTTTTTCAATTTATTATGACGTAATCTTTGAAATTGTGAAAAAGGCAAATCTGAATATAGAATCAGGATACTATACCGTATCGTCTCCAAAGATTATTGGAGTCATCCATGACATAAGATCTATTTGTGGTGGAAATTTCGTCATAATCCGTCAATTTGTTAAGACACAATCTTTAGAATTGTGAAAAATGCAAAGCTGGATCTAGAATACGTGTACGGATCATCTCCAAAATTTAATGGGGTTATCCATGACCTAAGATCTATAATTGGTGTAATTATCGGCCAAATCGAGTCGGTAGTTTTGACGCAATCCTGTCCGCAGACTCACAGTAGAATAAATAATAAATAGATGAATAAATAAACCGATTCGAAAATGAAACATCCTTGGCGGTGGTAACTATAATAATAATAATAATGATAATAATAATAATAATAATAATAATAATAATAATAATAATAATAATAATAATAATAATAATAATAATAATAATAATAATGAGTGAATGATGATTAAAAAACTTAAAAATCTGTTTGAGACTTTTTCTAAATATTCTAATCTAATTGTTCCATGAACTCCTTAAAATCGGACGTGCTAGAAAAGTTACATCCACATGATAAAAGTTAAGAAAGATTAAAGTAAAGGTATTTTCATCATTAATTAAATCTTCGCTTGCCAAGCAATACACATGCGGCTAGTAATATATTAAAAAGATTAATAATAATCTTCATCTCATTTTAATGGAAAAATCATAATTAAAAATTTCACGTACCAGTTATCAACATTTTAGAAATATTTGATATGTAAAAAATACATGGTTATTAATGCACTAGGAATACGAAAATTTACCCCTTAGACAGTGACCTCCAATGTTTTCTATACCAATCTTTTATTCAACTATTTTCACATGTCTTGATGCATATGCATCCTCATTAGCTCTGGACCTCCCTGTGGTCCGAGGGACATAACAACAAATAATATAATGCCAACGTATCTCTGCGTATCTTAGAGGCGACTAAGAGGGACGGGACGAGGGGACTTGGAATCCTCTCTCTTTTATAGTTACTTCCTGTAAGATATCGAAGAGGAGGAGCTGGGAGGAGAGGGATTGTTTCCTGCACTCTAGTTTTGGTGGGTCTGAAGATGCGTGGATATACAAAGTTAATGTGGGTAACGCTGAGATCACACATTAACGCATCATCCTCCCGTAAGCTAAAATTCCCTCCCCCCCCCTTTTTTTGGGGGGGGGGGTGCTCTGACGGAGAGAGTATAGGCCGTATGCGGTAGACGTACATCTGACGGGAACTATTGTTACCATAATCTTTTTTTCATACGTTTGTGTTTACGTTTAACATACGCATATTCCCGCTAGCATCCGGTTTGACTTGTGAATAGGTGCGTCACTATGCGGTCGAATGTTGGGGCTTACCCGTCAATCACAACATACTTATACGAGTACCTGCAATGGGTGCTGTTTTAGTTTTTATAGTGGAAGAAAAAATCTAATTTCCTTTTAAATAAAAATCTGGCCTCAATCCACAAGCTGTGATGATAATTGTAAATACATAAATAAACAAATACCGCATACATACTAGATATATTTTACAGTTCTACATTTCTTTAATGATTATGTATAAATAAAACACAATCTTCTAAAACTTCATGGCAAACGGCTAAAAATAAAGAGTAAAACACTCTCTCTCTCTCTCTCTCTCTCTCTCTCTCTCTCTCTCTCTCTCTCTCTCTCTCTCTCTCTCTCTCTCTCTCTCTCTCACAGTAGTAAAATTTGCCTTAGAGTAAAAGGACCGAGATATAAACTGTCTTGACTGATAATGACTTTTTGTTTTCTGATTATCTGTGTTAAACCATGAAATGCCTATAGTGAGATGGAGGAAAAGACCTGAACTCCAGTATAATCTGTCTTTATTGTTTATGACTTTAAGGTTTTCTGCTTATTTTGTCAAATAATTATATGATTTCGTAGGATCTTTTGATGACCGCTCCATCTTTTAGAGACAGGCTAATCCGTTCATTATTAGCCAAGGTAAAAGAATCATCAGCCATGGAGGGCAGGAAATCCAGTCTGCCAAATACATTATCTTTTGATTATGCAGGAAACGCCGACTCTTGACAAAAGGCCAGTGTTTGGCCTAACCATGGTTTTAATTTGAACGAACTGTGTATGGAATATTTCCTGAAATATACTCTAGAGATCCATTTCATAAGTTTTTATCATTACTTGCAATATGGATTTACTTCTTTTATTTATTTGTAAATTATTTCATTCTTGTATTGCCAGTATCATTATCTTTATTACGCTATTAAGTAGTTTTTGTAATATATTTGAAATTATTAATTTCGCATGGTGTTGTTATTACTTTCACTGTGTATTTACTTTAACTCCTTAATATGGTAATACATACAGTAGGACAGATGACAAACAGGGAAACTAAGTCGTTATGGAAAAATAGACGATTTTGTGATAAAAGTATACAACATACAAAAATATATGCTTGGTCACTGAAAAAGTTAACTGAATTATCTTGGCGCGCTTTCAATACCACCTGGTACGAAGTTTCCAATATTTTCCGCTAGAATGTCGATCAGAAATGCTGTCA
>NC_090728.1:15288630-15301130 GCF_036898095.1 Palaemon carinicauda | reverse complement strand
TATATATATATATATATATATATATATATATATATATATATATATATAAATATATATATATATATATATATATATATATATATATACATATATATATATATATATATATATATATATATATATATATATGTATATATATATATATATATATATATATATATATATATATATATATATATACATGGTGACAGAGGCCTGTACGTTCGCCATCAAGGAAGTGGTCCAACTCACCCTTGGTAACATCAACGGAGGTGAGGAGGAAGAACGAGTAAAAGAAGTCTTTGTGACTGATAAAATTAACGTGTCAACGGACTACACAATGCCTTCGGACTGGCTGAAGAGATGGCCACATATGGCAGACGTAGAGCTGCAAAGCATGCCAACGGACCACGAACAGGTCGAGCTCGTGATCGGGTTAGGCACGACCCTGAATCGAGTCTTTCTGGAGCAATGCCACGGCACTGCCAACAAGCCATCTGCCTACCTAACCAAGCTTGATTGGGTGGCTTTCGGTCCTACTGGAGACCGGTCTGCATCGGAGGTCTCACCTGTGCATCATGTTCATCGAAAATTTGACCCTCAAGACATTACAGAGCTACTGCAGAGTCATTTTAATCAAGATTTCTTCAAAAAGGAATCCCTCTTTAGATTGGAAGATTCCCTAGAGGATAAGAGATTCTTGGCCACCTTGAATAACACAACACAGCATCAACATGGAAAGTACGTGGCCAAGCTGCCATTCATGGACTCTACTCCTCTAATATGAATATGGCAATTCGACCAGCCCGAAGCTTGAAAAGCAGAATAGACAACGACGAAGCTTACAACACATCCTACGTAGCTCAGATGGAAAAATATACTGATAAGGTCTATGCCGAAAGGGTTCCTGTAAGTCAGCTAGACAGGAAGGACGGGCGTGTATAGCTCATGCCGCACCATTCTGTCAGGCATCCTGTCAAACAGAAAGACCGATTGGTCTTCGATCTGAAGGCAAGGCACCGAGGAACATCTCTCAACGAACATCTGATGTAAGGCCCCGACCTCACCAATAGCCTGACGGGTGTTCTCCTGCGTTTTAGAGAGGGTCAACTTGCCATCACAGCAGACGCGTAGGAAATGTTCCATCAGGTGAGGGTAACTGAAGAGGACAGAGACTGCCTGAGGTACATCTGGTGGGCAGAAGGTGTCACCAGTAAAGAACTGCAAGTCTTCAGAATGACGTCCCACAATTTTGGCGCAAGCTCATCGCCGAGCGGCGTTAACTTCTGCTTACGCAAAACGGCCCTGGACTTCGGAAGCAAGTATAACGAAGAAGCTTCTAACTTTATACGTCGCAACTTCTACGTCGCAACTTCTACGTCGCAACTTCTATGTCGCAACTTCTACGTCGACAACCTCGTCAAGGCGATGGACGATGAGGAAGAATGCATCAAACTGACCAGAGATCTGATCAAACTGTGCGGGGATGCAGGTTTCCGCCTGAACCAATGGACCTCCAGCAGCAAGCGAATTCTAGCTACGATCCCCAGAGAAGAACGAGACGACTCTGTGGCTGTCCTAGACTTGAATAAAGATGAGCTGCCAACTGAACGAGCCCTGGGGATCCATTGGAATATGAGCATAGACGTGCTCATGTTCAGAATCATCCCTAAAGACAAGCCTTTCAACCGACATGGTGTGCTCTCCGTTGTTGCATCGATCTACGACCCCTTTGGCTACTTATCCCCAGTCACTTCGATCGCGAAGATCCTGTTGCAACAAATGTGCCGAAGGAAGTTCTCGTGGGATGAGGAGATGTCTGCTGATGAACTTGTTCGAAGGAAGACCTGGCTCGCACAGTTGATACAACTGGAGGAGTTCCAACTGCGAAGGTCCTTCATACCACCAGACTTCGGAGATGTTGACACCCTTCAGCTGCACCACTTTGCAGACGCAAGTCAGACAGGCTATGGTGTAGTCTCTTACTTATGTGTGGTTGGTGTCAACGGAAAGATTCATTGCACTCTCGTCATAAGATGGGCGAGAGTCGCCACTCTGAAAAGGACCACCATCCCTCGTCTTGAGCTGACGGCGGCTGCTATCGCTGCACAGATGGACTCAAAGCTGAAGACTGAGCTCAATCTGAAACTGGCCCCGTCAGTCTTCTGGACTGATAGCACATCAGTGCTGAAATATCTCGGAAATCCGGCTACGAGGTATCAGACCTTCGTGGACAATAAGGTCAATCTCATTAGGGATACATCCGACATTATGACGTGGAGATACATCAATACTACTGCGAACCCAGCAAACCTCCCGTCACGTGGCCTCTACGTCGGTGACTTCCTTTAGTTATCTTTGTGGTTTTCAGGACCAGATTTCCTCAAGATGGACGAAACACACTGGCCTACCATGCCCGAAGATGTGGTCAGAGGAGAGCTTGATCCAGACGCTGAAGTTAAGACTTTTGCCGTCTTCGA
This sequence comes from Palaemon carinicauda, assembly GCF_036898095.1. Lineage (NCBI taxonomy): Eukaryota > Metazoa > Arthropoda > Malacostraca > Decapoda > Palaemonidae > Palaemon > Palaemon carinicauda. The sequence goes on along the minus strand of NC_090728.1, from coordinate 15,298,671 downwards.
TATAACGAAGAAAGAACCAACGTTCATTGAATCAATAGCGATAAGATTCTCGTCCTGGTTGAAGTTTGTCAGGACCGTCGCGTGGATGACAAGATTTATCCGCCACACGCAGAAGGCTCTCCCATACAGCGGCGACTCACTCTCGAGTGCGGAGCTGCGTACCGCGGAGAATTTGATCTGGGGACTGACCCAAAGGCAAGAGTATGAAGAAGAGTTAAGCACCCACTCGAAGAAGGGAAGATCGCTGAAGAGGTCTAGTAAATTAATCAAGCTGAGACCATTTCTCGAGGATTGATTGCTCCACGTATGTGGTCGATTGCAGAAATCAACACTGGCAGATATGGCCAAACATCCGATCATCCTACTCAGCAGTTCTCTGGTGGCCAAGCTTATAGTGAGAGCCACGCACGAGTCCTGCGACCATTGTGGCCAGAACTACCTGATGACCCAGTTGAGGAGTAACTACTGGATCGTCCGCGGAAATGCGATAGTCAAGACTGTCATTCGAGAATGCTTGGTCTGTCGCAGACTAAGTCGTCGTCCTGTAGCTCAGTTGATGGCGGAACTGCCATCCTACGGGCTTTGTCCAGAAGAACCCCCCTTTACTAACACTGCTTCGGACCGTTCTTAGTGAAGCAAGGAAGGTCCACAGTGAAGCATTTGGGCGCTATCTTTACGTGCCTTACCTCACGAGCAGTCCACCTGGAAGTGATCGATACAATGGAACAAGACTCCTTCGTCAATGCCATTAGGCGTTTCGTCGTTCACAGGGGGCCTATCAAGAGAATGTGGGCCTATCAAGAGAATGTGGTCCGACAACGGGACCAACGTTGTGGCCACGGAACGAGAGCTAAGAGAAGCTCTCCAGCGCTTCAACGAAGGAGAAATCTGAGACACACTCTCAATCCGAGGCATAGAGTGGAATTTTCATCCACCACATGCCTCACACTTCGGCGGAGTGTGGGAGCGTTTGATCAGGTCTGTCCGAAGAGCCCTCACAGCGGCCTGTCTCCGACAAGTCACGACTGACGAAATGCTTCGCACTCTGTTCTGCGAAGTGGAGGCTGTCGTTAATAGCCGACCTCTGACGAAGATCAACAACAGCCCAAACTGCCCTGCCCCTCTAACGCTTAACATGATCCTAACTTTGAAAGGGTCACCCGATCCCTTCACATCCACATGCAAGAAGGACATGTATAAGAAAAGGCGATGGAGACAGGCACAGTTCCTCGCTGACGAATTCTGGCACAGGTGGATACAGGAGTATCTCCCCCTGCCCCAGGAGCGCCAGAAGTGGTCAGTCCCAAAGAGTGACATCAACGTCGGTGACGTCATTCTAACGCTGGACGAGCAGCTTCCCTGAGGCAGCTGGCCTCTAGGGAAAGTCATGGAGGTCACTCGGAGCTTTGATCAAGACTGAGAATGGCGAGTTCAGAAACTGTGCCTTCTCCTGGAAAATGATAAAGGCGATGATATAAAGTGATGTATATGAGGTGTAATGAGCGTACGCCGAGCGCTGCTCGCTACATTTTGTGAATATTGAATTTATTATTGGAGTTGAAAATATAGCAAGGTCATTTGAATGAAGTAACCCATGTGATGCCGTATCTACAGTAATATTTAGCGCATGACCAAATAGGGTGTGGTGTAAGATACGCCATAACGTATTTCAAAGTAATGTTTTGTGTTCTTTGTTAACCATGAGGATTAATTTAGTTTCCCTTATTATGTTTTCCAGGACCAACTCTAAGCACCGAAAACATAACCTTACATGGGCATAGCGATGGTCTAGCTCCATGATTGGTCGGCTCAGAGGGGCATCTCGCGCTAGACAGAGTGACGTCACGGCCCCGGACCTTGGCAGTGCATGGCTTTCCGCCGTAGTGTGAGCATCTCTGTGCTCAGCTTGCTGTGTTGACTGATGCGGTGATTTAGGAGTGTCTCTCCGTGTGTGAAGGACCAATCACACATTTGGCTCGATAACTATTCACTCGCAGGCGATTAACGGTACCACCTGTGAATGTTCTTGGAACTGAACCTGAAATAAAATTGGCGTTGGAAAAAGATGTAAGTCTATTATTTATCGTAATGAACCTTATTGCAATTAATGTAATCATGTACCATTGCTGTATTTTCTTTATTGACTTGTATTTATGTATCGTAATGAACACTATTGCAATTAATGTAATCCTGTACCATTGCTGTATTTTTTTTATTGCCGAGCTGTTTTTTTTTGTTTTTTTTGCAGCTAAAACCTTTTCCAATATACAAGTTATGCTCTTCAATATATGTAATTATAAAAGACGTGAGTTTCAAGACCTACACGCCAATAACTTAGAACTTTAGCCGAGAGAGTTAACCCCTCTCCGGTGTTCTACACTTTTATCTTTGTCTAATATTCAGTTCAGTTTTATATTTTGAATAATATGATTTTTGTGTTAATTTTGAATCATTGTTATTTTTTTTTCATAGAATATATTCATATTTTTGAAGCGTCTATTATTTCGATCACTAATATTTTTTTCAGTATTTATCTTGCTATCCCTAACTAAAAACCGAAGTAAGAGGCTAGTTTTTGAATAGTTCACAAAAAAAAAAGTATTCAGTTTTGTTTTTTAAGTGTAACAAGAGACCTTTGGATATTCAGTGTTCATATATATTGCCATATGGGAGTTGCGTGATATTCTCAGAGCTTTTTTATTATTTTTTCAAGTGTAGCAGACTTATGTAATATAGTCAGGTGAGTAACTCTCCGGCCGTGAGATATATATATATATATATATATATATATATATATATATATATATATATATATATATATATATATATATATATATATATAATTCTGTTGTAACACCCTAAAACTGGGATAAAGGATAGACATTGCTAAAAAATAGATAATGGGTATATAATTTCCAAAATTCTCTTCTTTACGAAAGTGTATTCTCTACAACACTTATGTTTGAAGTTTAAAATCAAAAGAAAGTCTATTCTTAACATACTTGGATGCTGAAAAGGATTATGGTAGATTCAGTATAGAAAAATATAAAAAAAAAATTACTCTAAATAGTGACCATTTTGATGAAAGAGGATTTGAGAGGATATTGTGTTTTGCATCCTAAATAGTTCAACATCTTTATGAATAGACTGATCCAACATTTCAAAGAAAAGACATTAAATATAGGCACAAATGCAACTGTTGAGGATGATAGGAGACTGACAGTGGACTAGCAAAAAAAAACTCAAATTTATTAAATAAAATTTTAGTGATGGAAAGAGGAAAATCTTGAGAATAAATGTGAGCAAAAGTAAGTTTAGAACGGTGAATATTAATCAAGATGATGGAATAATATATGTAATTATTGCTAGGAGTAGAAAAGAAATCCAGGACTCCAATATAAATTTTTTTTTATATTCAAGAAGGAAATTCAAAATGAGACTAATTGGTGATTCACAATTTTATACAGCTAGAAAGATATCAGAACGTAAAAAAAAAAAATCTTAAAATTTCCAGAAAACTAACCAGAAATAAAAAAAAGGGTTGAGCCAACATATTTTCAAATAATCGTACAGTATTTACACATTGGGTCTGAAATCGGTATATATATATATATATATATATATATATATATATATATATATATATATATATATATATATATATATATATATATATATATATATATATATATATATTGTAGAAGCATTATCATATATGAAAGGATGGGTCTGGATAAATTGAATAGTCTCTTCATGTAGGGATAATGAAGGACAGTAAGTTTATACAAAGACTTTACAATTCAAAACTACTTTGAGAATGGAGGATAAGAAGGTGTTTAAACATTTGGATAATCAGTGTGAAAAAAAGAACTTATAGGAAAGAAAGGCTTAATATCCCAAACACAAGAGAGTTTTTGCAGTATCAACATAAATGGAGTAGTTTGTGTAGAAAATTCGATCTACTAACGCTTGCCAATCTGTGTAGCTGTATGATTGATGCTATGAAAGTTTTATTGTATATGAGGCTTATCCATTATTAAGCAGTTAATGTTTGTTCTTTCTTTTGAATTTTCTGTTATCTGAAACGATCTAATGTAAATTAAAAATATTTTTATTATCATTATTAATAGCCAAGCTACAACCCCAGGTGGATAAGCAAGATGTCATTAGCTCAATGGATCAAACAAGGAAAAATAGCCCAGTTAGGAAAGGATACAAAGATATTGATAAACAATATAAGAAGTAATGAAAAATTGAAATAAAATATTTATAAAGAAAAAAAAAACACTAACAACATTAAAACAGATGATTCATATACAGACTATGAAAAGACTTATGTCAGCCTGTTCAATCATAGAAACATTTGCTGTTAGTTTTAACTTTGGAAGTTCCAATAATTCCATTACCCGATCAGGAAGATCAATCCACAACATGGTCACAGCTGGAACAAAACTTCTTGAAGACTGTGTAGTATTGAGCCCCATGATGAGTGAGAAGTCCTGACTATTAGAATTAACTGCATGCCTACTATTACGAAGAGGATGGAACTGTCCAGGAAGATGTGAATGTAAAGGATAGTCAGAATTATGAAAATCTTGTGCAATATGCATAATAAACTAAATGAACGACGATGTCTAAGATTATATGTAGATCTGGAATAAGAAATTTAATAGACCCTAAGCTCCTGTCCAACAAACTAAGATGATAATCAGCAGCTGAAAACTATACAGGAGAGAACAATACTCGAAACAAGGTAGAATGAAAGAGTTAAAACACTTCTTTAGGATAGATTGGTCACCGAAAATTTGAAAGACTTTCTCAATAAGCCATTTTTTTGTGCAATTGACGAAGGCAGATCTAATGTGCTTATCAAGAGTAAATTTGTGTCAGAAATCACACCTATAACTTTAAATGTTATACAAAGTTAAAGATATATTATCAATGCTGAGATACGGATGTTGAGGAGCCACTGTCCTTGACCTACTTACATCCATACTTTGAATTTTGTTAGGATTCAACTTTATACCCCATAATTTCCACCATTCTCTGATTTTAGCTAGATCTTTACTAAGGGACTCAGCACCCCCATATCTACTTTAGGAGAGGGAATAGATGCCAAGATAGTAGCATGATCTACTTTTGCAACAAGCTTGGTTTCCAGGCCAAACCACATGTCATGTGTACATAGTATGAAAAGTAATGGTCCATCAACACTACCTATGGAACACACAATAAGACATCGGCCCACTAAGCATTAAAAAAGATTAATATTCTGATACCAACACCATATTTTCACTAATATTTTATTAAAGATTTTAATGAACATCTAACTGCAAGGGATATATTAGATTTGGATAAAAAATATTTGCATTTATTATTATTATTGTTATAAGTATTTTTTTTTCTTATATTTTTTCAAGTGACGTCATCGTTCATATTCTTAAATGTATTGTAAATAGTAATTGCCTGATATCAGATATCTTGGTTCTATCATGATTTTTCTTGATCTGTATCGAAATATTATTATCATTTTTGCTGTACTTCTCTTTCGTCTCCTGTCTAGATAGGACTGACTCTATACTATGTACTTAAACCTGTGACACAAGTACTGCCACATCTTTTTGTCAAGGACTTGCTTCGACAATGAAGAGAATTGCTCTTATATTTTCCCCCTATATATATATATATATATATATATATATATATATATATATATATATATATATATATATATATATATATATATATATATATATATATATATATATATATATATATATATATATATATATATATATATATATATATATATATATATATTTATATATATATATATATATATATATATATATATATATATATATATATATATATATATATATATATATATTGTAGTTATGTTGCTAGTTTTAACTTGAGAGAACACTGGTTATACAATAATGTAGAATATTTATGAGGTACACACACAACAAAAAAAGAGGAACATCGCATAATAAACATATTTGGGATAGGAAGAACTACTCCTACCAAAGCCACTTGAATGAGTAAAAAATAAAAAGGGCCAAATGGATTAAATTTTCTTTATCCAACTTAGTATTTCAGGGAAAAAATTAATTTTGTTTACCGCTTCCACTGCATACACCATAAAGCCTGTAAAAGAGAAATCTGGCTTTATTTGTAAGGTATTTTGCTAAATGTCTACATTGCAGACTGAAACGTCAAATGGATAATTTGTAACACATTTTCAGTTTTTTTTTTTTTTTTTTTTTTTTTTTTTGGGGGGGGGGCGAGATTATTCGTTTTGCTGGTTGAATTAATATTCATTCATGCAATGTAGCGGTGGCAAAGAACCGAATGAAACAAGAAGTAGAGAGGGACCGTTTGCTAGGAAATTGTTACCATCAATAAGACACACTCATGTATCTCTCATGAGCACTATATGATAGATTTCATATATATATATATATATATATATATATATATATATATATATATATATATATATATATATATATATATATATATATATATATATATATATATATATATATATATATATATATATATATATATATATATATATATATATATATATATATATATATATATTTATATATATATGCACGCACATATATATATATATATATACATATTATATATATATATATATATATATATATATATATATATATATATATATATATGTATATATATATATATATATATATATATATATATATATATATATATATATATATATATATATATATATATATATATATATATATATATATATATATATATATATATATATATATATATATATATATATATATGAAATCTATCATATATTGCTCATGAGAGATGAATTAGGGTGTGTCCTATAAATGATACAGTACCAATTTCCTGGTAACAGGTCATTCTCTTTCTCTCGTTCCGCTCGGTTCTTCGCTAGCGCTACATTGTTGAATGAATATTAATTCACCCAACAAACCGAATAATCTCACCAACAAAACTGGAAAATGCGTTTCAATTCTGCCATTTGGCGTTGCACTCTACAAAGTGGAAATTTAGCAAATTACCTTGCAAATTAAGCCAGATTTCTCTTTTACAGGCATTATGGTGTGTGAAGTGGAAAATGGTAAACGAAATTAATTTTGTACCTGAAACAGTGTTTGATGAACAAAATTTAACCTTATAGGTCGATTTCTTGAATTCTTTATCCATTGAAGTGACTATGTCAGGATCACCTCTTCCTATCCCCAATATACTTATTATGCGATGGTCCTTTTTTTTTTTTTTTTTTTTTTTTTGTTCTACCATGTCAAAATTCCTACAAATTTGCCACCTAAATTATAATTATATCTTGGCGACATGCTGTGAATGATTTAGAAGAGACTGGGGCTCTCTCTCTAACTCCATTTCAATCGGAATTTTATCACTATCTTTACGCAGTTATAGTTTTACTGTATTTGCCGTATAGATATCCTTAAGTGTTCTAACACAAGATTTATCTATTCCTTGTCTTTCAAGAGCTTTAATTACTACTGGAGCTTGACAGAGCATAGAAATGTCACATATAGTGGTTTCTTATACTGTCTTCTATTTTCCACTAGGTTGTCAGTTGGTGAATACCCTTTCTAAAGCCTAACTACTCTCTTGGTTTAATGAAATTTAGCTGACTTTCTATTCGTTGTAGCATGATCTTTGTTAATATTCTATATATTATTGAGAGTAAACTTATCGGGCAGTAAGATATATATATATATATATATATATATATATATATATATATATATATATATATATATATATATATATATATATATATATATATATATATATATATATATATATATATATATATATATATATATATATATATATATATATATATATATATATATATATATATATATATATATATATATATATATATATATATATATATATATATATATATATATATATATATATATGTGTGTGTGTGTATATATATTTGTATGTATATTATATTTCTATTTCACGTAGTTTTGTTACGAAGTCTTATGTATTATTGTTAAAATATGCTGTATGAAACATGCTAGGGGATTGCATCATGTTTCCACGTGGTTGGAAGAGGCATGAAGGTTCTGGACTGAAGTTTGATATATTTTTTTCATGTTAGGAGAGGAGGCGGGCAGAATTAGCTGAGAGAGTTGCCTCGCCGTACAATGATAGTACCCCTACTTCAGATTACTACGTTGACAACCTTACGCCTCTAGAGCCATGACCCCCCGCGATGAGAATGATTTACTGAAATTTTCTAGAATGAATAAAGTTAATATATATGAACCCAGCAAGGCATAGGAGACAGAGATATCCCGTCTAACCCTCAGAAAAACCATCATCCGTTAGTCCTCTCCAGCATCTATTCAGCCACTGCGTATCTCATCTCCAACGTGCATAAAGTTTCCCTCTCAAACTTGCAGAGAGTTTTCTCTCAAATGTGAATAGTGTTTGTTCAGATATTGGAATTTCTGTGGTATAATTTAAAAAAAAAAATGCTGTGTATATGTGAGTACCGGTATATTATAAAAATTGATCAATTTTTTTGACTAGCCCTGTGAGATTAAGCTAAACAGTGACGTGTAATTATTTTGCTTCATCGTTCTTTATCCCTGTTTGAGCCTAGGGACATATGAGTAACAGTTGAGTATATGTAAGTGTAATTCAGATTTATTTTCTAAAAGTTTTTAGAATATCATTTATTCATAATTGTAAAAATTCAGTATTTTTAGAAACTAATTTCTACTGAAACTAGTGATTGTAAAATTTTCAAGTGTCTTTCTTTTTGTCTTAGTCTAAGGTTTCCCTCAGTGCTTTACTCGGATCCCTTGACTATGAACCGAATTAAGAGGTTGATTTAGGAATAGCTCCCATTAAAAGTAAAGGAATCACTCACTTTTGTTTTGAGTGTAAAGTAATCAGACTTCTTAGATGTTCATTTATATTATTGTCTGGGAGTTGCATATCATTCTCAGAGCTTGGAAGTATTTCTCTTGTGTATCAGATTATTTAATATAAAGCAGGTGAGTTTGGGAGCGCTGGAATTTACATAATTTGCTAGTTATAATATATATATTTTTTGTGCCCAGACCCGGGATGGAGCGAGTATGCTTCAAATATTCTTGATTAAAGGTTTGATCAGTTTAGTGTTGATAGGATTCTATGTGTTGATAAGATGTATTTCTGAAGAGGTATAATTTTTTGTAAAGTACTAAAATGCACAGTTAAATGTACAGAAGTTTTTGGAAATCCAAATTGTTCAGGAACTGTCTGAAGCTAATGTAACTAAAACTCAGCGGCTCGCAATTTCAATGCTATATAGTGGCCATGCAACTGTTGGGATGATTATAGCCCAAATCAAGTGTCTAGCCTTAGAAGCGTTGATAAACTTAGGAAAGTTGCCAGAAGATATTGCAGCAGTTCGTGACCTTTTGGAAAATGCTGTAGCAGAATTTGTTGAGAAGCAGGTATCAGATGACCCACATACAGATGGAATGAAAGCAGAAGTGAGTGTAATGCTGAGATTAGACGAATTACAGCAGAAGAGAATTTAATTATATTGAAGATGATGGCAGAATGGGAGAAACGAGAAGTAAGTGAGGAAAAGATGCAAGACGAAGAAGGGGAGAAAGGAGGCAAGAGAAATAGCAAGAAGGGAAGAGAGAGAGAAGAGGCAAGAGAAATTGTAAGACATGAAGAAAGAGAGAGATAAGAAGTGAGAGAAATTACCATTCATACTAGGAAATTAGAACTGTTGAATGTTCATGCAGGGTCGTCAGCTCAGACAAGTATGACCTGCGCTATGCATGATTCCATATTTAATGTGGCAAATGAACATAAATTGATCATAAAATCCACGGAAGCGCTCCCAACTAAATGGTCTGTGTTATTACAGAGAGTTCATATTGGAAAAGGAACCAGTGCATATCTTGCCATTCACAGGACCAAAGGAGGAAGTATCAAGAAGTTAAAAGGAGAGTGTTGCAAGAGTAT
>NC_090728.1:15251130-15283630 GCF_036898095.1 Palaemon carinicauda | reverse complement strand
AAAGCAATGTTAAACCACAATGATTTCAATAATTTTTATCTAGGGCAAAGATTGGTGAAACACCGGTTTGTGAATATTTTATAATTTTGAACTCATTTGAAGAGTGATTAGGGGGAAACCGAACAGGTAATGTGGACAACTTCTCAAAATTGAATATCGATAATTCCAATAATAAAATAGATCACTAGCTCCATTGAGGTAATAAGTGCAACAAGCATACAAATCTCCAAGCTACTCTTGCGTAGATATATAAAATGTTTGGAAACTTTCAATCTATCTCTATATGAATATGGTTTCATAAAATGCACTTGAGAAAATTATGGCAAAAGGTACATAATCCATAAGTATATCTGTAAGAGACTTGAGCTTATACAATAAAGTAATGGAAATAATATTTGTTGCCTAAATTACAAGGGAAATTATTTGAATGAACAGAAGGGTTTTCCTTAGTTAAGCAAGCACACATCATTACCATAATCATTTACTGCTTTTAGTAGGCCATGTTAGATAGCTTTGTTGTACAATTGGGGAATATTTAAAAACAATCGGAAGCGATACTATATTTGTGATTTATAAGATTATAACGATGAAGTTTTGTTAAAAATATCAATTTATTTGCCTCGATAAAGAAAACAATTTTAAGAATAAGGTTGTTATGACGTCAAAACATTATCCCAAGTGACTTATTGCATGCCCTATATTTTTGTGGATTCCAAGGTTTTCAGTAACTAAGTAATCATATTTTGATAGCATAAATATTCCTTGCTTGTAGTAGATTATGTTTGACAAAGTTACGTATTTCTGGAATCTTAGTTATTATCAGAACAAAATAAAAATGTTATAAAGTCATCAAAGCATAATATGTTCCACTCGGCATATTTTTTTTTTTCTCTGAACGAGTCTATAAACCTTTTATATGCTATTTTTTAATAATAGCCAGAAGAATGATTCTTCTTTAACATAAATAAAAAAACATTTATTAAACATAATCGAAAATCTTATTTTAAACATTGAAGAGTAAACTCCCTTTGCTTCATTAAATTTTGTTGTTTCCTTACATAATTAATCACACCAATAACTGCAAAAGGAGAGGAAGGAGGAACAGGAAAACCAAGTCTTTAATCCAGCTTTATAGGGATGAACTGAGAAACATTTAAATAAATTAAAAGTTTCTCTCTACTTCCATTGCAGCTTAGTTCGTATACTAAGTAGTTTTATAGGCTTCAGGAGACATCATAATCTTCCTAATACATTTTAAAATCAAAATTATAATATCATTCACCTAATATTAGTTCATACATTTGAAGATGATAACTTCTCGTGACAATTGAATTCGTTATACTTCCATGTTTGTAAAAAAAAAATCGTGGATCAAATGTATGAAAAAATAAAAGGTCAATAATGTACGTAGACTGTTGCATAAGAAACCTTCACCTAGTTCTCCCTTGTCTGCAATACTTTTTAATTGTCTCAATATATTTTCGTTATCAAATTTAGAGTAAATTTTGTTCCGTCTAACCTCAGTGGCTACAAGAAATAAAATAAAAAGCCTCAGATAACCTCCCGACAATCTATGTGTGTTGCATCACATATCTCCTAGCAGAATTCCCTAAGATTAAGTTTTCCAAGGTGCCGAAGAAAAGGAATTAAATTTGGATAAAAGCAAACCTCTCATAGCTGGATGGTAATGTGTGTTGTATAGTGAGTATCATAACTGTGTACATTTTAGGCATTTCAATAAGAAACATCAGAGTCTGTATACGTTTGGCTTTTGTTAACAGATCAAACATCTTCACAACGGTGGAAGGACTGAAAGGCATACTGTCTTTAGGGAGAAAGCTTCCTTAAACTTACATTCTTGGAAATGAATATCATCGTGCCGTGTAGTAAAGAAAAATTCAGATATTTTTTCTTTCTCTTTTTTTTATGAAAATTGTATTTCCGCGTTATATTCTGAATTGTACAATGAAAGGATACGTAGTCGATCATTCTTTACTTGGTCCTCTCTTGACACTATTTAATTAGTAGTCTCTCTCTCTCTCTCTCTCTCTCTCTCTCTCTCTCTCTCTCTCTCTCTCTCTCTCTCTCGTACACACACGCACACACGCACATACACGCACACACGCACATACGCACACACACACTCATACGTGTATTTGATAAAATATATTATATTAATCGTTGATACCAATATCGTGCATTAAATGATGAACTAAATCCCTCCCATTCAAACCGAACTAGAAACTAAAAGACATGAAATCCATACTGATGATATGCAGTGTAACATCAGCGATGATGCAATTTTACCTGTATTGAGTGTGCCCATGCATCTAGTATCAGTGAGAGAGGGGTCGTAGATCCATTAGCGGCCACCAGACGGACATCAGTAGTCATAGGGTGATGAGGATGCACCCTTAAGAGGGAACTTAGAAGAAGTGAATGATATGTACCAGTATCTATCAGCAAGTGCACGTTAGATCCTGAACTGTGCAAAATGAAAAGATTAGTTATTTTGGAGGAAACAGCCACACATGATGGCCAACTAAAACACTTTTTGACCATTGTCATCTGATAACACGTTTCTTAGCAGCCTCCTTGAATCTGCTGTGGTAGTAGCATAACTGAGGGCGAAAAGTATCATCAAGAGTCCTAGGTGGGTGATGGGTGGCTTTTTTTCACTGTCCAGCCACATTTTTAGGAGACCGTCAATGTCCAACAGCATTCACCTCAGCTATATTCAGCATTCAATGATTAACCCCTTCGTCAGGAGGGAAGTAGTAAACGAAGTTCAAAATGATGTAGAAGTGGCTCTCCTTAATAGTATTGATTCTGTTCCTCAGTTCCTTCATGGACCAGACGTTGACATCAAGATGGGTGGCTCATGCCACCTCTATCAGGGGATGTGCTTAATGGGCAAGAAGTATTTTCATTTCATGAGAAGAACTATCTGTAGCAGACTAATAGCAAGCAGTATTGATCATTTCTATGAGGTCCATGGATGCTTTTTGATCTTTAATCAGTTGTTGGGATGGCTAGAAGATTTAGATACTCGTGCGTGTGGTGACAACGAGTACTACTACTATTATTTGAAGGCATTATACATCCAATTGCTTGCAAAGTAAGTCTTACATTTATAGGAAGGTGTCATCTGACACCAAGTACAAAGTATAATTTACTGCTTTAGCAGTTCACACCTTTGATATGGAACTGAACCTTGGCGTGCTAAAACCAGGCAAACAGATATCTGCTGGGAAAGAATAGTAGAATCACTGTGGTAATATGGACAGATACGTCAGTGTGGGCGGTGGTCATCATCAGAGGATACAGAAGACGAAGTGGTGAGCTTGGTGGAGAGCTAAGTGTTCGTAGCATTCCGTAGTTCACCGATATGATGGGAGGAGGAGAGGAATAGATACGAAGACAGTGTTAGATTCATCCTTTTGCAAGTTCAGAAAATCTGGATATTCAATTATCAGAGATACTCTAGCTCAGAGTAGATTTCACTTCACAGATTACAAAATTACATAATTTACGTCCCACTCCATACTCGCTTGTGTTAAATCATGAGGAATTACAAAAATATCCTGTTCTATTAAAGAAATACAACAAAAAAAGCTACAGGATCAGTAGGGTCTAAATTATGCAGGGGTTTTTAATTGAAAAGTTTAAGGCTACTTAATTTTGTTAAGAACAAGTTACCTAAAAGTTAGGTTTAGTAATTAGACCAACTGGTATACAGAGATTATACAGTTCTTATTACTTCCTTGCCTTGAAGCTATTAAATCACAAAATAATAATAGGCTTAGAGACTTAGATTATCATTTGTTTTTTAATTATTTCAAACACTAAATGGTATTGGGTTTAAACATTTATATTATCACTTCAACAGTTCCTTATAAACAGTTCAATATAATAAAGTAATTACCATAGAGATCAGAGATATTAAGAACAGAGGTATCGGATCCAAATTGGAGACTAAACTGTGATCTGTTTTGTTTTCTAGAGGATTTTGTATGGTGGATTTCAAGTTCAAAGAGTTGCGTCTCTGACACGCTTTTGTGTTTATTAAAAGATTATTTAATTATTCGGGTAGTTAAAATTATGACAAGCTCCAACTACACTATTCAAAGGATTTTAGTTATAGAAACATAGTTGGGTTAGGTCGGTTAAAATATAAATCAAGGGACTTTTCCTGAAGTTGCTGAAGTGTACAATCCTCATTCTAAATTTAAGCTAGCAGGCAGACTTTAGAAAATATTTAAAAATACACTTCTGTTCTATTTCCCGTTCCTTGCGATTTTGTCCATGAATCAATTAATTTGTTCAGCATTCTCAATATGGGTTTATTGCTACGGAGCCGGCGTAGTCTAAACACTGAGATGGTACTGATGTTGATGAAGTATACGAGCATATCGGTCATTAATTACCTGGACATAAAGTCCGTGTGTAATGTATAGGAACTACAAGATCCATACAATGTCTATGGACATTGATCCTATACATTTTCCCTGCCGGTGTTCCAATCCCTCAAGGCCGATTTTGGATGTCTATTGTAGGGAGTTTGTCACGAAGAAATACAGTTCCCACATGTGGTAATAGATACTTAACTTAGAGAAGCCTACTGAATTAAATTACTTCGAATTTCACCGATAAATTCTCTCCAATACCTCATATATGATTTTTTTTTTTTTTGCGTTTTCGACATCAACCTCTATTTATCCTCTATTTATAATCTAAACCTTTTTCTTGCTTCTGATACCATAAATCATTCCTGTTTTCATGACATTAGTTTCCTTATTCATACACCCGCTCTCTTTACTTCATTTGTATCTTCTAAGCTATTTACTGGGTAAATACCGGAGACATTTAATCCGGATTCGCCTTGAGATTCATATTTCATTGCATTTTAAAGTCGGACATCTTAATCTCTACGAAAGAGGACATCTTTTAATAAACATGTTGGTAATTGTTCCTGGTTGAAGGGAAGGAAATGTGGAGAGGAAGAATTCTAGAGTTCTTGAAGATTCGTGCATAGATTCCATTTTAGATATGCTAGAAAATATGATTACGAAGATTGTATGCATCACTCTTTAGCAGATTCTTTGTTAAACAAGCTAATAAATATTCAATACATACCGGCCTGGGGGATGACACAATGACCTAAAGCTTTCTACAATTTTATTCTAATGAACGTTTTGAATATGATAATTGAAGACCCAAGGGTCACTGATATAAACATGCTGTAACTGAGATTGTAGATGATATCCCTGCGTCGAAAACCTCCACAAAAATAGTTGATTTATGCACCTACATAAAAAGGCTTAGCCATCTGCATATTCTGGATATTAAGGCCCTTTTTTTCTAATGTCTGTTTCCTTTAATTTTTCCAAACTTTTATAATAGTATCTTTCTTCGTCTTCCTGATGTATGTTATCCATTCAAGTCTTTCCACGCTCAATACATTTCAAAAAGAGTTAATCGACATACATTTAACTTTTTACTATTTCTTAGCATCGGACACCTACACCTTCAGTAAAAGTGGGCTACTGCAACATTCTTTATATTTGTTCCCTTCGGCTTTCAGAAACAAACCAAGTTTTTCTCCAGTCTTTGTCACGCACTCTCTTGCGACTGCGGTCTTCTATCACATTACCATTGTTTATAATACTTGTTCTGTAATACCTACGTGAATCAAGCTCTTCAATTGATGCACCTTCCATATTAGCTATATTCGTAGTTCCAGATTCCTTTAAAATTAGTTTATGTTATCCCTGGGAATAAGTCACAACTAATGTCAATTAAATATGATAAGTCCATCTGTCCCAACCAGGATTCGAACACGGGTGATTTCAGATCGAAAGTATGGTGACAGTGACCTTATTAACTTACCACCTGTCTAATCTTTTTTTTTTTTTTATTCAGTTGAAGACAATTTTGTCAAAGTCAGCTCCAGCAATTTGAGTAGAAATCATCCCTTCTCTGTCGTGGTAATCTAGTACTATTTAGTTAACATGTGGCAATATGTGTGATATATTGTTATTTTTATACTCTGACATATTAAACTAAATATAACCTATTAAAGACGAAGCCACTCTAGCGCGGAATTACACTGCAACCAACGAACAATTATAATAATTTATAAAAATCAGAAAAAAAATGTTAGTTTTCTGCGTCGAAAGTTCTATACTAGAAATAAGAGAAGCAAGGAAGGTGTCTATTTGCTATGCATACTAATGTCCTGCCGCACTCTCGCCATAAAGTTACGCCCTCAGCAGAATTTCTTATCTTGTATTTGTTCCCTAACGATCAAGCGAGAGTTAAGACTACAGCAGATAAAGCGCACGTCTGGGAAAAAGACAGCAGTAAAATATGAAGAGGAGACCAACTGGAATGGTGATGAAAAATGCAAATGTGGACATTGAATAGGATATAAAGAATGATATGGTTTACAATGAGTAATCACTTTAGCGATTTTAATGCATCTGATACGTTTCTTGGAAACGTTAACATATACTGTACACCTAAAAACAATTATGAAGAGCACAACATCCAAACTGCAGCTCTATTACGATTTCTTTAGAGTAACAAAAAAATCAAATATTAAATAGCCTACACTTTAGGCTAAGATTAAAAAAAAAATCACAATTATGTAAGAAAAAAAAAAGGCAAGCTTTTGTGACATCAAATATCTGGCTGTGATTTACGTGTACAACATATGATTGTGCTTGTTATTGTTCATTAGTATTAGTGAAAATTAGTAGATGGCCAGGTATAATTAAAACATAGTCCTACCATTGTGGGTTTTATTGCAGATTGGGGTGAAAAACTATGAAGTAATTATCAGGAAGAGTAGATATAAATTTGAGCCAGAATCAATGGATACTTACATAAGCAGGTAAATAATAGCAGGCTGAAATAGAGATCTAGTCATTATAGCTGAATTTATGTTGAATGCTAACGCAAGAAAAAGGACCTTCATAAAAACTAATAAGCTGTATGAAGTGGTTATCATGGATCAAAATATATTTTAGCTTTGCGGTGTGTTGGTCTTGTAACTTGAGATAAACAAGTAGAGTTTTGCACTCCCGAACCAACCAAGAGAAAGACAGAAAAAAAGGAAAAAGGTACAGACAACATCGAGTAAAAAATGTATCATAGAGGAGTGTTGGTAATAAAGATAGACCATACAAGACAGAAACGAATGGCGCGATGCGCATAGGAGATTTCAAGTGCTGCCAGTGATCCTGTTGGGTTTGTATTTGAAGAAACTGTTGCCAAAGATATTCTGTTTCCGCTTTTCTCGGGGGTTTCATCCTCTGCCCGGCAGTTGAAATACGAACGAATGAAGAAGCCTGACTATCGTTTCCCTGGTGGTCCAGGGAAAAGGCATTTGAAAACATTGTATTTATTAAAAAGAAATAGATGTAAACATTTATTCCCCTTTGTGCGAATGTATAATTGTAAGTGGCAAAATATCAGTGAAGGGTGATTTGGAAATTATATTGACAAAATTATTTGGATGAGGAATTCTTATTAGAACCTAATTTTCAAAATGAAGACTACTTGATCTGTACTTTTATCTCTTTCATATAGAAAAACATTAATTTTGATATGCACAAAACAATTAAAACAATGGCAAGAAAAAAAAATCAGCGAAATAAAAGAACGGGAAAAAAGGTTGTAACAATAAATTGCATGGATGTGATTTTAATTCATTTTATAAATCTTGAGACTTCAGTGCAATGGAAAAAAAATAAATAAAACTCCATACCTTTTCCTGCAGAAATTTAGACCGCATCCAGACATGTGTTACTGGCACTTGGGGAAAATCTTACTTTAGCAATCAAGGGGAGTTGTCCTCCAGAATGTCAATAGCGGTTGCAAAGGGATTTTTCTTTCCTGTTTTTGTATTTGCGCGGTTGATGGAAAACTGAAATATATCTTGTGGAAAAAAAGAGATGACGAAAGCCTTATATACTAAACATTATGGCATGGGAAATGATATCACTCTCAAACTTTTATTATTATATAACAAACTTCTATCACTTTTTACAGAAGAATTATGAAAGATAATAAAGACTAATGTTTACGGTAGCTTGTACCTATTATCTCTTTTTCAAAATATTTTCACTAATTTTGGTATTCCTTTTTTTCATTTCATGTTACTAAATTTTCATATTCCTTTTAAGTAGTCCTTCGTTGTTATTTGGTGTTTTTTTTTTTTTTTTTTTGCTACATTTATCAATTATTTTTTCTAATAGTGCTTTTGTTTTCATCATCATCATCATCATCATCATCATCTCCTACGCCTAATGACGCCAAGGGCCTCGGTTATATTTCGCCAGTCGTCTCTATCTTGAGCTTTGAAGTCAATACTTCTCCACTCATCATTTCCCACTTCACGCCTCATAGTTCTCAGCCATGTAGACATGGGTCTTCCAACTCTTTTAGCACCTTGTTGAACGTAGCTGAACATTTGGTGAACTAATATCTCTTCTTGGGGAGTGCTAAGAGCTTGGCGAAACCATCTGTATCTACCCCTCACCATGATGTCATCCACATATGGTACTTGAGTAATCTCTCTCAAAGTCTCATTTCTAATCCCGTCCTGCCATTTAACTCCAGATATTCTTCTGAGGGCTTTGTGCTCAAATCTACAGAATCTGTTGGATATTGCTTCTTGTCATAACACATCTCATGTCCATAGAGTAACACAGATCTCCCTAAACTGATATATAGCCGGATTTTTATATGTAATATCAGGCGTTTTTATTTCCAAATTTTACTTAACGTAGCCATTGTCAGCTTTTGATTTCTTTCAATCTTTCACTAAACTCTTTCTAATGACCTTATATTGGAGATCATGGTTCCTTAATACTTGAATGATTCTACCTCATCAATCCTTTCTCCTACCAGTCATATTTCACCTTCCATTGCATATTCCGTTCCTGTCTTTCTTCTATTTATCTTTAGCTAAACCTCATGTGATTAATCATGCATTTTGTTAAGCAATCTTTGCTAGACGTGTGGTATTCTGCTAACAAAGACAGCATCTCAGCACAGTCTAGGTCAGCTAAATTCCTATTACCAATCCAGTCCATTCCTTCTCCACCATCCCCAACTGTTCTACGCATTACAAAATCCATGGGAGGATAAACAGCATAGTTGACAATCCATTCCCTTGGAGTACTCAGCTGTTCAATGGAAATTCATTTGATAGGACTCCACTAACAGTAAATTTGCACTTGCTATGCTCGTGAACAGACTTACCCAAACTCACATATATAATAAGAATTCCCTAAACTCGTGTAAATCTCACAAAATTGGCCACTGCACACTATCAAAGGCTTTTTCATAGCTGTGGCGCTCTGGTGGTAGCGTGCTTGCTTGGTGATTACCAGGCTGAGGTTCAAGTCCCGCCCCAACGCGTTAGTTCTTTTGGTAGCTGTAACCTCACCATACTTGTGAGCTAAGGATGGGAAGTATGAGGGAGCCTATAGGTCTATCTCCTGAGTCATCAGCAACTATTTCCTGGCCCTCCTTGGCCCTACCTTGGGTGGAGAGGGGGCATGGGCGCTGATCACATGTATATATGGTCAGTGTCTAGGGCATTGTCCTGATTGATTGGGCAATGTCACTGTCCCTTGCCTCAGCTATTTATGAGCGACCTATAAACCTTTAAAACAAAATGCGATCGAAAGTTGATTTCCGTATTCTACCCGTACTTTACCTCTCATAAAAGTTTCTTTTCTTAGGAGATTTAAATATATATATATATATATATATATATATATATATATATATATATATATATATATATATATATATATATATATATATATATATATATATATATATATGAACTCAATTGTATATGAGATGAATACTCAGTTTAGTACTTATCATTTAATATATAATTAACATTATTCTTGATTTTATTTGCATTGATGTCGATTTGGAACATATAAATAATCAGATATGGATTTTCCGGAAATCCAGAAGATTACTTACAAAAAATTAAATGAGAGAGAGAGAGAGAGAGAGAGAGAGAGAGAGAGAGAGAGAGAGAGAGAGAGAGACTCAGCATTTATCACATGCATCATAACAGGAAGAAGTGAAATTTTAGTGACAAGATACTTGTAAACTTAGAAATAAACTTTATTAGAGATGTCTCTGCCCGGCAGTCGGTTACAAAACAGTACGAGCCCGGTCAAGCTCGATAGTTTCTAGATGTGTCTGCAACCTCACCAACCTTGTGAGTTAGGGATGGAAGGTTTTGGAGACTATACGTCTACCTACGGAATCACCAGCAACCATTGTCTGGATAATCCTATGTAAACGTGGTCAGCCAAACCAATTCTAATAATTTATTTTTTCTTTGGATATATAGGTATGTGCTTAATAGACACTGATCAACGATAAGAAAAAAAAAAGAGCTATAGGTTAGAAAACAAGACTGTATGCTACATGGTATACCAGTAATGGTATAACAAAAGAACTATCTTCATTTAGAGACATTACAAGTATTTATATGTACCTAAGGGGTCACATAAGGTTGACAATTTCATAAATATATTCCATAACTTTTCTAGACAAAGTTGATATTGGTATAGAAATAGACAATATAATACCAAAATGATAATAGGGTTGAAATTGATGCGTTAATTTTTTTTCACTCTGATGCCAGTAGCAATGTAGAAAAAAACATATATATGTATGTATATATATATATGTATATATATATATATATATATATATATATATATATATACATATATATATATATATATATACATATATATATATATATATATATATATATATATATGTATATATATATATATATATATATATATATATAAATATATATAATTATATATATAATTATATAAATATATATATATATATATATATATATATATATATATATATATATATATATATATATACATATATACGAATCTTTATTTGTATTTGCTTTGTTTGCTATACATGCATTACATACTTGGGAAAAACTGATGTTCGTATTGTGTCTAAGTTATTGTGCTGCTTTTGAAATTACTGAGAGATAGAGGAAAGTGTACAGAGAATATATTATACTGATGATGACTGATTTATTTCTAGATTTCCTCGTCTTTTGTACCTTATTAATCCTACTGTATGGCAGGTTTTGCCGCTTGTGTAAACATTTTCCATCTGATTCTATTCCTTCTATTTTCTTCCGACAGTCCCATCTCACCCATGTCCCTCCTCACCATATCCATCCATCTGATTCACATCCCATATTACACTTCTGCATCACATGCATGCTCTTTTCTCATTACTTGGCCATTGTATCTTAGATATGCGTACCTACACTGTTAAAATTTCGCATAAAAAACGGTAAAAATCATGGAATAAATGTTGCCACTAATTTACCGTTTTAAAAACTGATATATTATCGTAAAAGAGTGATAATCGGTCACTAAACCGTTAAAGATAATAAATACAAGTAGGGTAAAAAGTACGGTCGCATATATTTTACTGAAATACGTCAGAGGACAGTATATTTTTACGGAAAATTCCCCACTAAAATCATGATCTTTTTAACAGTGTAGCTTTCTCCTTACATTACATATACCACATATTCTTCTTATATCTTAAATCTCCTTCCTTCACAGTAGTGATATTCCAGCAATCCATCTAACCATATACATCTTGGTTTTCTCCAAAAGCCCCTCCTCTTTCTGGCATTTGATGGTATCTTAATTAGTCACTGGGCAGTGTTCTCATGAAATTCATCCTATGTTGAAAGAATTTACGTCTTTGCATTAAATGTGAAAATTCAATTTTTCCTATTTAGTGTAAAACATTCACTCAGTTAGTGGGACAAGAAATGAAAGAAAATAAATGATTTTAATTCTAATATGCAACATTCTGTGATAGTATGATATACACTTCTTCTAGCAGAGGAAAAAAGTGATCGAACAAAACGAAAAAAGAAAGTAACAACAGTGAAGCATTACTGTCATCAGAGGTATATATATATATATATATATATATATATATATATATATATATATATATATATATATATATATATATATATATATATATATATATATATTGAAAACTATCAAGCTATATACTATATTAGACTATGAGGTAAAAGCTATTGATGATTTCCTTAGTTAATATATATATATATATATATATATATATATATATATATATATATATATATATATATATATATATTGAAAAACTACCAAACACTATACTAGATTAGACTATGAAGTAAAAGCTACTGATGTTTTCCTTAGTTAAAACTTTAGAAGATTTATACAAGTCCTATGTTATCCACCAATACAAATTATATCTTCTTATCCTTCTTTACCAGAACCCTTAATGCTTTTTCCCATAAAGGTACATTCAAAGCCTTATTGAAGACATACTTGCCTAACTTAAAGTGTTCAATAAAAATTTTGCAGATTAAGTTTGAGTTATCAAAATAAATAGTATATTAATAGATCAGTAGCCCCTGCAAGCAAGAAAATCAAACTGACTTATTTGTGCTCTAGATGATTTACCATCTCCAAACGCAAGGTATAGAAAAAGATTGTGAACACATCTGTTTCATGAATGAGGTTCTTAGGCGTGACACAGCATACGGAGTTTTTAAAGAATAGGTAAGCCTTAAGCCCTAAAAGAGTTTTAACAGATTCGGAATTATGTAGAGGCCTTCAACAATGAGACAGCAACTAAACAGGAAATACGAGCTGATGGTGAAGAAGCTCATATTTGCCTCTACATTGGATAGTCAGAACATGGATTAGATTCAGTCTATTACAGAAGGGTTTATAAAAAAGTTGTTAACAGAAAATTTTAAGTCTCTCCCGGAAGTTTGCCCCCAAGGTCTACTGTGTAAAACAATAATCCTTGCTTCTTTTATTGCCATTTACAAAATTAGAATGATGGAATGGGATCGATAGAATATGAACAATCTTATCGGTCATGTCTGATTTACCCCTAGCACCTAAAAGGCTGCTTCATACTGTCAGATCCAATTGCACAGGTTATCAGTGAATCATAAAGATGTTCTCCCGAATGACGAGTAATCAGATAGAAGCTCAAATAAACAAATGCTTCAGCTATTTTTGGAACGGATGAATGTAATGATAAATCATAACGTAAATGCTCAACAGACGTTTTACTTCATATATTAGTTGTAAAAGAAGAAAAAAAAAGTTTAATAGAAAAATGAAATGGCGTATTTCAGAAAAAAAAAAAAAAAACGACATGAACTGGGAATAGTCTCTATCTGAAAAAGATTTATCCTTCTAAATAATCGTAATCGGAACAAGAGATGCAAAAACATTTTTCTTATTTTTTCAAGTACTATATTTTTTTTTTTTTTTTACTAAAAGTTACCATGCTTTGACAAATTTGTAAAATTTGTAAAATTATGCTAATAAGTATCTTCGGGTGGATCAATGTAACTGTAATTTGAGAAAGGTTGTAATGCTTTCCATTTTTCTATTATTCCGTTTTGTCACATATATATATATATATATATATATATATATATATATATATATATATATATATATATATATATATATATATATATATATATATATATATATATATACATATATATGTATGTATTATAGCCACGAAAGGAAAAATGAAAAAGACTTGATTGGAGTTAGTACTTTCATCCACTCAGGACATTATCAAACTCCGCAATGAGAATACATATACAAAGACATCGTATTTATATAGGAGAAGGGGATCCAACAGCTGCCAGTTTCTTAATAATTCCGGAGAAGTCAGATTTTAATAAAAACTTAAAATCTATCTTAAAACAAGAAAAATCCTTAATTAATTCCTTTATCTCTACTGGTCCGTCTTTGCCTTATTTATATGGTTTAATTAAGACCCATAAAACAGGATATCAAATCAGACCATTTATCAGTGCTACAGGTTCTATTAACTATAAATTATTCAAATATTTAGTCAAATTACTTTCCCCGATCTTATGATCTATTTCAACCTCTCATATAAAAAATTCTGTTGATCTTTGCGAAAAATTACAAAAAGTTAACCTTACGTCTAGACATAGATTAGTAAGTTTTGATGTAACTTCATTGTTTACCAAAGTGCCGGTTGATGACTTATTGTATTTCCTGTCGGGTATTTCAGATGCCTATTATTTACCTTTATCAACCCATACTATTATTGAACTCATTTGTTTGTGCATTAAAAAGTGTAAATTTAGTTTTAATGGAGATTTCTATGAACAAGTTTTTGGTATGGCTATGGGTAATCCTTTGTCCCCACTTTTATCCATCATATATATGGAATTTTTTTAATCTAGATTAATTCCTCCAGTGTGGTCTTCCCAAATTGTGTGGTATCGATATGTTGATGATGTTCTAGGTATTTTAGAAGAAAATTTTAATCTTGAGGGTTTTGTTTCAATCATTAATTCATTAGTACCATCAATAAAATTCACTATAGAAAATGAAGAAAATAACCGTATCCCATTTTTAGACGTTTTGATAGTTAGAGAAACAGATAAATTTAAGTTTTCCATATATAGAAATCCTACAAATAATTTTTCATATGTACATTTTTATTTCGGTCACTCTAAAAAAATATAGCATTCAGTTTTTCCTCCATGTACCTTAGGGCATTGAGAATCTGTTGCCCAGATTACATTGAGGAGGAGTTCACTAAAATAGAAAAAAATTGCAACAGATCTTTGTTATCCCAAATATTTCTTAGAAAAATGTATGAATAAGGCTAAGAAAACTTTTTATAGTGTCCAATTAGAGAGGAAGGAAACAATTGATAATATGCTTTGATTGTCATTTCATGTTTGTTTTTTAGATGTTATACCCCTTTTGAAAAAACTAGACATTGCTGTAGTGTTTAAATATAATTGCACATTAAAAAACATGTTAATTAAGAATAGTTCTGGAAATGATAATAATGTAATATATAGCATTCCTTGTTCAGGGTGTAACCTATTTTATGTCGGTCAAACATCAAAAAGTTTACCAGTCAGATTAAAACAGCATCAGGTGGCCGTCTCCAGGGGTTCTCTTAATAATGCCTTGGCCTCCCACTGGTTAGGGTCAAGTCTCAGAATTGGTTGGTCAAAGGCGGAAAAAGTAATCTATGTAAATGACTATTTCCAATGGAATATTGTTGAATCATTTTTAATCTCCTGTACTCAAGGTAGAAATATGAATCTAAGCCCAGGTCTGTTTTCCGTTAATCCAGTATTATCCTTTTATCTAAAATCTGACTTCTCCGGAATCATTAAGAAACTAACAGCTGTTGGATCCCCTTCTCCTGTATAAATACGATGTCTTTGTATATGTATTCTCATTGCTGAGTTTGATAATGTCCTGAGTGGATGAAAGTACTAACTCCAATCAAGTCTTTTTCATTTTTCCTTTCGTGGCTATAATACATTTTATATTCATCACGTGACAGCTTTCGTGATTTCTACACACACACACACACACACATACACACACACACACACACACACATATATATATATATATATATATATATATATATATATATATATATATATATATATACATATATATATATAAGAATTCAAAACAATAAGAATATACAAATATCAAATGTCAGGTAATCGCCCATGAGTTTCGACATCGTTGTCAAAGAGACTTCAAACTTTGTTCATATATGAGTGTATGAAAATCGACGCTAATTAATACATGTTAAGTTCAAAGGTGAAAGTCAAGATCAAGCAACAAATTGAGAAATAAGCTGTCACTATGGAGATCTGCGATCTACTGAATACTCCTCCAGTTACCTCCACCAACGAAGTTGGTAGGAGTCTATGTTTTCAGGCCTGTGTGTGCTTGTTTGTCTGTGTATTTATGAGCAACTTCATGGCCACAATTTTGATCGTAGCGGGATGAAACATGCATGGATTAGCTGTTATGTAGAAAGCTGGAAATGATGGAATTTGCGAAGATCAAGGTCAAAGGTTAAGGTCACGGTCAAGCAAATTATCCATTCACGTAACCAGTCATAAGTTTGAACATCGTTGTCACAGACACTTTGAACTTGGTTCATTTTTTAGTGTATGAAAATCCATGCCAATTATTACATGTTAGGTTCAAAGGTCAAGGTCGAGTCCAAGGTCGAGGCCAAGTGAAAGGTGAAAGTCCAATCATCAACCATAGATCCATAATTATAGTTGTAAAGTAATGAAATTTATGCAAGGATTTCAAACTGTCATGTAAAGTGCTGGAAATTATTCAATTTTGAAGGGTCAAAGTTTAAGGTCACGGAAAAGGTCGAGAAATAAGCTGCCTTGGCGGAGGTATGCACTCTACTGAGTGGCACTCTAGTTAATTATTAATATGTCTGCCAGTGTGTCTGTGGACAGGATTACGTCAAAACTGCTTAATAGAATTTGACAAATTTTTTCCACAGATATATCTGAGGTCGTGGACGACTGAAGAATTTTAGAGATGATCCGTGTCCGGATCCGGTTTCTAGACTCAGATTTGTCCTTTTCAAAATTTTCGGAGACAGGATGAAGTCAAAGCTACCCAGTGGATTTAAATGAAATTTTCACCACAGGTAGATATTAGGTCATAGACGACTCCATTATATTATGGAGATGATCTGGATCTGGATCCCGATTCTAGATCCAGATGTGCATTTACGTCATTTTAAAGATAACGTCAAAACTACTAGATGGATTCTGACGAAATTGTCACCCTAGATAGATCTTAGGTTATTGAAGACTCCATTAAATTTTGGAGATGATTCGGATCCGGATCTGGATTTCCCTTTATTCCATTTTAAAGATAAGATCAATACGAATTGATAGATTTCAACGAGATTTTCACCACAGATAGATCTTAGGTTCATGAACGACCCCAATAGATTTTTTAGGTGATCCGGATCCACAATCAGATACTAGATTCGGATCCGGATACTAGATGTGAATTTATAGTTTTCGCCAGTTTAAAGATAACGTCAAAACTACTTGACGGATTTTGACAAAATTTTCAGCAAAGACAGATCTCGGGTCATGTCGACCCCATTAAATTTTAGAGATGATACGGATCTGGATCAGGATTCTAGTTTATGTATAAACTTATTTATCAAATGCAAAAGTAATATATGAACTGAAAATAATCGTGTAGGAGAGAAGAATATGAAATGAATTCCAGAGATAAACAGCTTATGGCCCTGTCACACCTTGACGATTCAGCCAGCGTATGCCGACGTATCAGAATTTCCCTAAAACGCTGGCATACGCTGAATTATCAAATTTTTTTTTCAATTTTGGGCGTATACATAGCGTATTCATAACGAGTTGGACGTATACATAACGTATCAGTAAATTATATAGAACGTTTCGATAACTTATAGATAACTTATTCCAACGAATGCCTAGCGTGTTGCCCGCGTACACAACTTATGCCCAACGATAGTCTAACTTATGCATAGCGTGCAGCAGCGTATTGCCGACGATCACGTGTCGTAGTCTATAAAAAGGCTGCCGCTCGACGTTTCAAATCATAACTGCACTAGACATTGCAGTACCAACATCAGCGTCATGCCAAAGAAAAGTGCGAGGAACGCTGCCAAGAAATCTCCTGGCCGTGGCCGTGGGCGTGGACGTGAACGGAAGGAGGATCCATCATCACCTACACCCTCACCCTCACGCTCACCCTCTGATGGAGATGATGCTTGTTCTAACGCCTCTCGAGCATCGTCAGTGGCGTCGGTAGCTGCGTCCCAGGCCTCCACCTCCTCTCACCCAACCCTTGCCAAGAAGAGGAGGGCCAAGAAGACACAGTTTTGTCTTGATGTCCAAGAGGAGCAGTTCATGTGTGATTTCCTTCGTGTGAACCCCATTTTTATATCCCAATTCCCCTAAACGCTACCAATACGCCATTATACGGCAGCTGTACGTTAGAAACACGTTCAGTAAGTTCTGTGGTTGTCCGGAACATGTTAAATACGTTCACATACGTCAATATGCGTAGGAGATAAGTTCGATATAAGTTATACATACGTTCAAAGCACGTTACTCATAAGTTTTGGGTACGCTAGACATTATCTCGACATATTTGGACTTATGAGTAACCTACACTTAACGTGTTTGAACGTGTGTCAACGATCGCATAACTTACCTATTACTTATGGCCTGCGTATACGGGACGTATAGCCATACGCTGACATACGTTGAGAAATTTTGAGCATGCACAAAATTTTTCGACGACCTCGACGTACTTCAACGTATACCAACGTGCTTCAGCGTGCTGTTAACGTATACAAAACTTACCCATAACTTATTCGACGTACGCCAGCGTATTTGCCAAATTTTTCATACGTCGGCATACGCTGGCTAAATCGTCAAGGTGTGACAGGGCCTTTACATATTGAATAATTAAACCATTCGGAGCTAATATGTTATCTATAACTCTCACAGTATCTGATCATAGTTTTGATGGAATTCAAGTAAGAAAGCCAATAATTTTATAATTATTGAAGGAACTTTTGCTCTGTTATTGGACAATATCATCCATCATAAAAAAAGAAAAAAAATATAGTCAGGTTACCTGAAATGTAATGAAGTGAACTGTCATACATGGGTCCTATATTTAAAGCTTTATCCTCATATGTCGGCATACGCTGGCTAAATCGTCAAGGTGTGACAGGGCCTTTACATATTGAATAATTAAACCATTCGGAGCTAATATGTTATCTATAACTCTCACAGTATCTGATCATAGTTTTGATGGAATTCAAGTAAGAAAGCCAATAATTTTATAATTATTGAAGGAACTTTTGCTCTGTTATTGGACAATATCATCCATCATAAAAAAAGAAAAAAAATATAGTCAGGTTACCTGAAATGTAATGAAGTGAACTGTCATACATGGGTCCTATATTTAAAGCTTTATCCTCATATGTCATAAATAAACAAGTTGATATATCATGTTGATTGCAGTATTTTGTTTTCAAAAATCGGAAAGAACTTGCTTGGATTTTAACATTACAAA
Organism: Palaemon carinicauda; assembly: GCF_036898095.1. Classification (NCBI taxonomy): domain Eukaryota; kingdom Metazoa; phylum Arthropoda; class Malacostraca; order Decapoda; family Palaemonidae; genus Palaemon; species Palaemon carinicauda. The sequence goes on along the minus strand of NC_090728.1, from coordinate 15,264,569 downwards.
TGTATTGAAAATAGATTGCTAAGAATTTCAGCTCCTAATCATGCATAAACCAATCATATGGAAACAATTTTCGGACATAACATATTGCAATTTATAATATACTAAGCAATAGTTAGCGAGTATTATGTAATCAACTCTAATAGCGGAAACAGGAAAATTATCCTGCATTAATCAGGTCCTCTGGATTGTATTTAAAATAATTCAATGATTAAAAGTTAAACTTTGAAGGGATTCTGACATTATTATGGATCTCTTGTGATATCATGGTTGATTGATGATGCACTTACTCGCACCTTCGATAAAATCTTAGAATTGCATTTTCTCTGACCTGTTTCTGGCAGTCAATCCTCAGTGCATCTTTTCATTATTTTTACGTGTAGAATAAGTGGAATAATATTTTGTGGTATAATCACAGTAGAGTAGACCTAGATTTTCAATGGTAATCTTTTGTCACAAATGCCACTGCTACCTCGTTACACTACATTTCCTACGTTCCTCTTCTTACCGATTTTTTTTTTCACCTTTATATTCTATTGCTCCTATACCTTTCCTATCTCAAGTTTCAATTCCTCTGTGTTCGTGCAGTACACCACGTCATCTGCTCAAAGCATGAACCTCTTATCCATTTCAGACACCATAATGCCTCGCGTTTTGCAAATATCTTTTAAACGAACAAAAGGTTCAATATGTCATTTTGGCAAAACTTATTCAAAAATCCACCCGCCCCCCCCCACCCCGTGAATTTATGACAAAACAGCATACTGCCGAGTGTGTTTCAGTAATGAGTGTAATCCTTGCTTTGAAGGGCAAGATTTAAGACCAGAGAACAGAATCCCACAAAGAGAAGGAATGTGTGACATTACGTACCGAACAAGTAGAAATCCACGCCTACTTCCACTCTCTCTCTCTCTCTCTCTCTCTCTCTCTCTCTCTCTCTCTCTCTCTCTCTCTCTCTCTCTCTTATAATGCAGTTAGGATATTTATTATATATTCAATTAAAAAGATAAAGATATATACAAACAACCACGCACACATATATATATATATATATATATATATATATATATATATATATATATATATATATATATATATATATATATATATATATATATATGCGGGTGTTTGTGTAGCCTATGTGTATGTTTGTGTAGGTCTATGTCTATTTCTATGTGTACAGTATGTGTATGCCAATATCTTTATATGTGTAGCGTATGTCTTAAATGACATTACGTACCGAACAAGTAGAAATCCACGCCTACTTCCACTCTCTCTCTCTCTCTCTCTCTCTCTCTCTCTCTCTCTCTCTCTCTCTCTCTCTCTCTCTCTCTCTCTCTCTCTCTCTTATAATGCAGTTAGGATATTTATTATATATTCAATTAAAAAGATAAAGATATATACAAACAACCACGCACACATTATATATATATATATATATATATATATATATATATATATATATATATGCGGGTGTTTGTGTAGCCTATGTGTATGTTTGTGTATGTCTATGTCTATTTCTATGTGTACAGTATGTGTATGCCAATATCTTTATATGTGTAGCGTATGTCTTAAGTGTATGTATACGTATATATGCATGTCTATATATATCTGTATATATATATATATATATATATATATATATATATATATATATATATGTATGTATATATATGTGTGTGTGTGTATCCATATATATATATATATATATATATATATATATATATATATATATATATATATATATATATATATATATATATATATATATATTTAAATACGTGCATGTATGTACGGTATATATATATATATATATATATATATATATATATATATATATATATACATATATATATATATATATATATATATATATATATATATATATATATATATAGTGTCACTAAGCTGGAAGAACCGTCGAACCGTCGTAAAAACGAAATTTTGACCGAACGCTTTCGTAACGGAATTGTCGTACCTCTTATCAGACAGTTAGCACTAAAAGTTAGTAACACATTTATAATCAACCTTGCGACAAAATTAAAATAGAATGAATAGAAAAAAACATGAAGATTATTATACAGTTGGTTTAAAACTGAAAATTATCTAAATACTTCGTTTAAAAACTGGTCATTAAGTTTATATATCCCTGGGCTACTGGTAATCTTTTTTGCACGGTTTTTTTTTCTACGATACATGATTTCATAATATTACGTTTGTTACATTCCTACAATGCAATGTCTTTTTTGCTCTATCCTACCATGATTACATGATCAAACAATATATATATATATATATATATATATATATATATATATATATATATATATATATATATATATATATATATATGCGTGTGTGTGTGTGTGTGTGTGTGTCAAATAACCCACAGCAGTCATCACTTCCCAATGCATAAATGATCCGGCAATACACAGTGTATCCTTTTCTACTTTTATATTATTATACGCATGCAAAATATACATGACTTCATATATCACGGGCAATACAACATAGTACGTGCGCGCGCGCTGCGCGCGAGAGAGAGAGAGAGAGAGAGAGAGAGAGAGAGAGAGAGAGAGAGCAACATGGCGTAAGGTATTGTAAGGAGAGATAGGGGAGAAGAAGAGGAATGGAATGGTTTGTGGGAATATGGCGACTAGGACTTTATTGATTGATTTGAGGTTTTCTGGCATCCTGACATCTAAGGTCATTGACGCCGTGTTCGCAGGGAATAAGGGAAAGTAGGAAGTGGCGGGAATATATACACGTCATTGCCGCATGGCGTCACACTTTTCTTCTGTCTTCTATTCTCTTCCCTCCTCTTACAACTTTGCCTTTAAAGCCAGGAGTATACTCATTAAGCTTGTCGCACACTGAGCCGGAACGGAACCGCCCGATCAGAACCGAAACGTCCGATAGAAATCGAAAGCTTGCATTCTTACCTGGCTGCGCACATTGGGCCAGAACAGAACGGAACCGACACAGTATTCTTTGAAAGATATTTTTTCGGAAGTGTCGGTGGCGTCTGACAGAGTACGCATGCGCAAAACGACTGCAGCGGTGGTTTTGAAGAGGGTAGGGTAGGGACGGTTCAACGGTTGCTGAGGAATTTGGACGTTAGTGTGATAGCAACCATTGGGGGGGGAGCGGTGCTGGGTGCATGCTCAGTTTCAGTGCACGCTCTAATTAATTATACGCTTTAAAACACGCACCAATCATTAGCAATGACAGATATTGACGAAAAACTCATAAATTATGTCTTCCAATATAAGATAATTTATAACATTGGTCATCAATATTACTGTGACAATACAAGGAAGGAGAATGCTTGGGAAGAAATTGCCAAATTAATGGAAATGCCAGGTAAGAAAAATCCATTTTAATTAATTGCTCTTATATTTAGATGCACAATAATAAATTACTTTTTCTATTACAATTCACAATGTTAATGGTGCTGCTTACTCTGTTTATCATTTCATTCTGCCATGGTACATTACCTTGAGGTGAAATGAAATAGTTTTTAAAGCTATCCCTAATGTCGAATGCCTCACGCATAGCATTGCCTCCCACGCCACAAATTGATTGAATTCCCTTAGGTATTTCTTTTTCCTCAAGCTCACCTGGGCCCCAAAGATGTGTATCATCTCGTAGAAAATTGTGCAAACACGTGGTTGCTAAAACAACAGCATCAACATGGTCTGGTGTTATCTGTAGTTTCTGACTAAAAATTCTAAACTTTTTTGTTAAGATGCCAAATGCATTTTCAGAGACACGTCTAGCTCTGGAATGTCGGTAGTTATATATTTTATTTGCTTCATTATTAGCCAACTGAGATCTTGGATAAGGCCGCATTATATTCTTATTTAGTGGGAAGGCTTCGTCTCCGACCACAACATGAGGGAGTACAATATTTGTGTTAGGTAACGCTTTAGGTGGCGGAATATTCAATGTATTAGATAACAAACTTTTACTTAATTTTGAGTCTCTAAAGATGGCACCATCGCTATTTTTCCCATGGGCTCCAATATCTACTATGATGAACTTACAATCAGCATCTACTAGCGCCATCAGCACAATGCTGAATTCTTTCTTGTAATTGAAATAAAGTGAGCCACTATTTTTTGGTTTTGTTATCACTACATGTTTGCCATCTATAGCACCTATTACGTTTGGATACTGCCATTTGGTTGCAAAACCTTCTTCTACTTGTACCCATTTCGAGATGTCGGGTGGTGCCATTACTATTGGTCTCAATTTCTCCCAAATAGATTTACAAGTGAAGTAAACAATGTCTCGAACAGTTGACTCTCTTAATCTATAGCTAAATGATAGTGTCCTGTAGGTTCCGCCATGGCCCAGATATCTGAAAAAGAGATACACGCACTTTCAATTGTGAATAAAATAAAGAGCATAATTGTATTTTAAATGTATTGCTTAAGCTAAATCTTACCATTTTTCCAGTGCCAGTGTTGAAAAAGAAGTGGGGTTCGTTGAGAGATTGCTACAGAAAGGCATTGAACAGGAAAAAAAACAGTGAGTGGCCAGAAAGCAGTTAATGCCGCTCCATGGAGGTATGAGCAACAAATGTCTTTTTTGAAGGCGCATGTACTTCAAAAAAGAGCTCAAACAAGTAGTTTGGGTGACATCGGGACGCAGGACGAGAACCCTGACTCAGGAGTAGGAACCTATGATGAAGATTTGTCGGGAGACATCAAACCGCATGAGTTAAATGAAGAAGACGCTGCCGCACTTTCGGACTATATCAGTATTCCGCCCCCTACTAAAACAGCGGTTAGGACATCATCCTCAGAAAGAAGAAAGTGCAATACTTCAGCTTCCGCTCACGATATAATTAAAACATACTTTTCACATAAAAGTTCAGGTAGAGACCATCTAACAGCATACTTTAAAATGGTTGAGGAAACTGTCAGAACTTTCTCCCCCCTTCAACAAGTTGAAATAAAAGCTCGAATTAGTTCTTTGCTCTCTGAATATGAATACAAAAACCTTAGTTCACCTCCATCACATCAAATTTCCCCATCACCAACCGTCTCAGGTTATAGTTCAACATGTGTTCCTTTTACATCTCCATCATCACCAGCTTCCGATGAACCACATTCCCCCTACCCAATACCATTTGCACCAGTTGGAGGTTCATCACAGCTCCTGGCCGTATCACCATCTACTACAGAATACAACCCACATTTTTGACCTCACACATCCAAAACTAATCATAATCAGTACACAAATTTATAAATTTTGTTAATCACATGTTCTTACACTAGGGAGCAGTATAGCCACTCATAAAATGTGTAACAATGAATATTGTTGAAAGCATGCAAAACAGTGAGCCTAAGGAAAGTTATTTTGGTTTATTTTTGATAACTGTATTAACTGTTTTCATAAAAGGAATTATTATGAACATTCATTAAATGCATAACAATAAATATTGTTGAAAGCATGCAAAAACAGTGAGCCTAAGGAAAGTTATTTTGGTTTATTTTTGATAACTGCATTAAGTGTTTTCACAAAAGGAATTATTATGAACATTCATTAAATGCGTAACAATAAATATTGTTGAAAGCATGCAAAACAGTGAGCCTAAGGAAAGTTATTTTGGTTTATTTTTTGATAACTGTAATAAATGTTTTTGTAAAAGGAATTATTATGAACATTCATTAAATATGTAACAATAAATATTGTTGAAAGCATGCAAAACAGTGTGCCTAAGGAAAGTTATTTTGGTTTATTTTTGATAACTAATCATTGTTTTCACAAAAGGAATTATTGTAAACAATTATATAAAGTGAATAACATTAGATATTATTTGAAATCTAACTTTTTATTACATACTTGAGTGTAACAGCTAGCCGTTCCTCTGTTGAAATACAGCTTCTTAAGTTTGTATATTGTTTGCATATGTCTGCTTCTATATTTAATAGTAGTTCACAAAATATTTCGTAGCTCATACGGAAATATTGGAAGAACTTTATGTTGTCCCGTTTTAAATGTGGGAATAACGTTTTATATTCCCCTTCTTCCTCCCTTGATTGGCATATATCATGTATCCACATTGATTTTCTTGCTGTTTTCCCTTCTTCCTCCTCTTCAGCCTTTACTGCTAGACATAGGACTAGCACTTCTTCATCGCTGCTGAGCGGTGAGTCACTCATATTTTGTCGATTATAATGCAGAACACACGACCTTCTACTACCACATGTAAACAGTTAATGCAGAGCACATGACGTTTCGTTCTTTGGCTTCTGGCTCAGTGTGCGTGCTGGACGTCGTTTCTGATCTGTTCTGAGGCTTCGCTGGTTTCGGCGGCGGTTCCGTTCCGGCTCAGTGTGCGACAAGCTTTAATATAACACATTTAGCAGTATACTGTGGTGTCATATAGTGTATGGGGGTGTCAAGTAAGCTGTGCCAACTTGTCATATTGATCAGACTGTTCGTTAAAAGATATATGCAAAAAGCGAAGCATTATGGGGTCTGAAAAGGATAGTAGCTATCTGGTTTCTCATACACTGGATACCAAAATATTGTCACCTCAGAGGAAACGGGTCAAACAAGACCTTTGACGTGAACCAACAGTTAAGATTACGCTGCTCCTAATCTGTGTGCTTGCGCTTTCAAGAGATATTCTTACACATTATTATGTTACATTTTATTACTTTTTAATGCATAGGCAAATATCTTAGTGCAACATATCATAAGCGTTTTTCTTGTATGTTTGATATACGGAAAGAGAGGTTATTAAATATACCTCTCTCTCTCTCTCTCTCTCTCTCCTCTCTCTCTCTCTCTCTCTCTCTCTCTCTCTCTCTCTCTCTCTTCTCTCTCTCTCTCTCTCTCTCTCCTCTCTCTCTCTCTCTCTCTCTCTCTCTCTGTTACTATTTCTGTGATTTAGAGCTACATATCTGTTTGTAGTCATTCAAGAAATATAAGTACAATATTTATTCGTTTTAAAAAATATAACTTTAATCTTTCAAAATCATTTTGCTCTGTCTGCTTTCTTTACTATTATTAACCTAGGTCCTTAGGAATATTAGTAATCGTAAATATAAACAACTATTGCTATAATTACCAACTTTTACAACGTATGTATTTTAGAATACCATTATTATATTTCTTGTAAGTCTCAGTTTCCAAGATTTGTGGATTTTATACAGCGGCAAGTTAGAATACCGTTGAATAGAACGCCGTGGTAATTTGCCAAGCAGAGATCCCTCCAATCCATTGCCCCATTTTCATCGAACTCTTAACTCCACCCCACCTTCATCCACAAAATTCGTCCATTAAAAAAGTTAGTGAGTGAAGGATAATGATTGGGAGATCAGGAAGCGTCTGCGAAGTTTTCTGGTTTGGTTAATACCACTGCTCCAAGAAGCATTTCGCAAACTCGAGTTTTGTTTTTGCAAGGGAAATTTTTATATAAAATAATAAGATATCCACAGTTTTTTTTTTCCAATTTTTATTATTTTTTTCAATTTTTATCCTTTTTTGTTGGCAGTAATAAACTATTTCCCTATGTAATGAGTGACTCTGAAAAAAATTAATCAATAGCAGCTGCTATCATGATTTATCGAATGCCAAATGGATGAGGAATATCCCAAGCATCATTTTTCTGCAGCATATCGGTTACATAGCTTAAAGAATGTCCTAAAAAGTACTTCAAACAATAGTACGGACAGCATTTTCATTGGGTTTTTAACTAACAGTTTAAAATCAGTTTAGTGACCACAGAAATGCAATCTCAGGTAAACGTTTTTAAGGTACTATTTTGGGTGGCCAAATTTACACAAAAACATGAAGCAGGGCCTCTTTATCAAATGAGAGGTCTATGCGTAGGATACTGTTCTATTTGTAATGATCTCATATCCATAATTCTGACAGTAGACTTGGTGTTGATGACTCTCATGACATAATATTAAACTACTGTACTGTGCACATTAAGGAGACTAAGATATGCATGTTTAAAGGTCAATGAAATCGGATTAGCAAATAGCAAATGAATTATAGCGTTTTACTACCAATTGTAACTTTTTTGATTGAAAAAAAATATATTAATTATCACACATACGTGGATAATAGCAATACTCAGGTAATTGGATCACTTAAACTCAAAAAATTTTAAGATTAGGCACGTACCTCTGCTAAGTAGGTTATGCGATCAAGCCGGTTTATTACCTCTGCCAACGAGGTTATTTTTCACCCCCGTTAGTATGTTTGTTTATATGTGTGTTTGTTTGTGAACAGCTTCCTGGACACAATTTTTATCTTACAGTAATGATATTTGCAGGGATTAACTGTTATGAAAAACGCTGGAAATGATAAAATTTTCGAAGGTCAAAGGTCAAGTTCACATTCAAGCAAAATGTCCAAATCACGTAATCACCCATAAGTTTGGACATCGTTGTCAGAGACTTGAAACTTGGTTCATATTGGAGTGTACGAAAATCCACGCTAGTTAATACATTTTAAGTTCAAAGGTCAAGGTGAACATCAAACAACAAATCGAGAAGCAAGCTGCCAAGACGGAGGTCTGCACTCTACCAAGTGCCCCTCTAGTTACCTTAACCAACGAAGTTGGAAGGAGGTTATGTTTTCATCTATATATGTGTGTTTGTATGCATGTAATTGTAAACACTTTCCTGGCCACAATTTTGATCGCAGAGCAATGAAATTTACAGGAATTAGCTGTTATGTAAAGAGCTTAGAAGAATAATATTTTGGTAGGTCAAGCTCAAACGTTGAGGTCACAGTCAAGCAAAATGTCCAATTCACGTAATCAGTCATATGTTGGGACCTTGAAGTCATAGAGACTTTAAACTTGGTTCATATCGTAGTGTATGAAAATCCACACCAATTAGTACATAATAAGTTCGAAGGTCAAGGTCAATTTAAAGGTCGAGGCCAAGCTTAAGGTCGAAGTCCATTCATTAACCATAGGGCCACAATTTTAATAGTGAGGTAATGAAACTTGCAAGGATTTTAAACTGTCCGGCAAAGAGCTGAAACTGGTAAAATTTTGAAAGGTTAAAGTTAAAGGTCACGGAAAAGGTCGAGAAATAAGCTGCCATGGCTAAGGTGTGCACTTTACTGAGTGCCCCCCTAGTATAATTATTTATTTGTCTGTCGATGTGTCTGTGGACAGGATTACATCAAAACTACCGACGGAATTTGACAAAATTTTCACCACAGATAGATCTTAAATCATGGACGTCCTTGTGAAATTTTAGAGATGATCCGGGTTCGGATCTAGTTTGTAGATTCAGATTAGCAATTTTCACAACTTTTGTAGATAGGATTACGTCAAAGCTACCTGGTGGGTTTTAAAGAAAATTTCAGCATAGGTCGATCTTAGGTCAGGGACGGCCCCATTGTATTTGGGAGATAATCTAGTTCTGGATCCGGATTCTCGATCCAGATTTGAATTTATGCCATTTCAAAGATAATATGAAAACTACTTGATGGATTTAGTGAAATTCTCACCAAAGATAGATCTTAGGTTATGGAAGATCCCATTAAATTTTGGAGAATTATCCGGTTCCGGATCTGGAATTGCCTTTACACCATTTAAAAGACAATGTTAGTACCAATTGACAGATTTTAATGAAATTTTCATCACAGATAGATCTTAAGTCATGAATGACCCAAATAAATTTTGGCGGTGATCCAGATCAGGACCCAGATACTAGATCCAGATCTAGATTTTAGATCTGCATTTGTATTTTTTGCCAGTTTAATTAAAGATAACTTTAAAACTACTCGATGGATTTTAACACAATTTTCACAAAAGATAGATCTTAGGTAATCGACAACACTATTGAATTTTGGAGATAATACGGATCTGGATCCTAATTCTAGTTTATTTATTTATTTATTTATTTATTGGTCTACGTGTGTGTTGACAGGGTTACTTCTAAACTACCCAATGGATTTTGACGAAGTTTTCACCACAGAATGATCTTAGGTCATAATGATCACCTTAAATTCTGGAGATGATCTGAATCTGGATCCAGATTCTAAATAAGGATTTGCATTTTTCCCCATTTTAAAGATAACGTCAAAACTACACGACAGTTTTTGAAGACATATTCACCACAGAAGGTTCTTATGTCATAACGACCGCATTAAATTATGGAGATGATGCGGACTCGATCTGGATTTGCTTTTTTTGCCATTTTACAGATATCGTTAAAAAAAATTGACGGATTTTGACAAAATAACTGCCATATATAGATCTGATGCCATGAACAACTCCATCAGCCTTTGGCGAAGGTCAGAAATTTGTGATTGCTATTGTTTTATTTTTTTTTCTCAATGTTTCCTCAACAAATTTTATTCTCTATTATTTCCTTTTTTTAATACTATGTATTTTTCCTTATCAGAATTGTCAAACGACCCTCAATGCGACATGTCATCAATTTTGAAATAAAATTATTATTTCCATGAATTCTCTACAAAAACTCTGTTGACGATTGTCATAATTTAGTCAGTAATTTTCATCCGCTATCTATGAACTTTATTTGTCTTATGACGAGCCGAGAGAGGGCTGTGACTCAAAGGCAGGATGAAAGCAACTGAGTAACTTTATTACAGACACTCGCCTTTATATACATTTTCTTTATGCAACAGGAAATTTCTTGTTCAATCAACACTGCATCGGTTAACAGTTAATGGTGAAAAGATACATGTTTATTCATGTTCTTTTTAGTGCGAAGAAAGTGCGAAGATACAAACATAATATATACACAAAATGAAATGTCGTTACTATGTACGAACGTGTGACACACTGTTGGTACATGGCTACCTCCTAAAAATGACATACTATACATGTTAAATAGGGCACCCTGAATCTGGAGTGGCAGTAGCAAAAAAAAAAAAAAAAAAAAAAACTGCGGCTTATTAGCGGCAGTGAGTGGCTGCAGAAGTCGTTGGCTCATCACGGGGTAGGCATGTGTGTCCTACGGCATTCATAGGCGTGTGTGTCCTACGGCATTCATAGGCATGTGTGTCCTACAGCATTCATAGGCATGTGTGTCCTATGGCATTCATTGGCATGTCCTACGGCATTCATAGGCGTGTGTTTCCTAGAGCATTCATAGGCCTACGGCATTCATAGGAGTGTGTGTCCTACAGCATTCATAGGAGTGTGTGTCCTACAGCATTCATGTCAGCTTCGGTTGAAGTTAAACATGTGTCCTCTTCCTCAGGAGTGAAGGCGTTGGGAGGTTTTGAAGGTCATGAAGTGGCTTTCCATAAGGGCGTCGGCTTTGGTCATATAGCTCTTATGGGTAAACTATCGACATCGGGTATGGCAGTGCGTACAGGTTCGGGTAAACGGCGTTTCCAAAGGGCACGAAGTAGGTTCACCTAATGAGGAGGGCAATGTGCGGCAGGTTCCAGGCGAGTGATACGGGTCATTTCCCTGAGGGCGAGCGAAGCTCTTTGGTCCCCAATGGTTGTTGAGAGAGCTGAAAAAGCTTTGCTATACGGGCGGCTGGCGACGGAGAGCACTGCTACAGAAGGTATGTTTTGAGGGCGTCATAGTAACGGCGAGAAGCGTGTGGGGGGGGGGGGGGAAGAAAGCGGGAGGAGTGAGTCGCTCCAGGGTCACCAATGTGACGAGCCGAGAGAAAGTTGTGGCTCAAAAGTCAGGAGGAAAGAAACTGAATATTTTGATTACACACACTCCCCTTTATATACAAAAACTTAATGTAACAGGAAATTTCTAGTTCAAGTGACGCCGTACTGGTTAACAGTTAATGGTGAGAAAAAGATACATATTTATTCAGGTTCTTTTTAGTACGAGGGGAGAGCGATGATACAAGCATAATATATACACAAAATGAAATGTCGTTACTAAGTACGATCCTGTGACACACGGTTGGTACAATCTTTACAAGGTAATTTGCACATTGTTCACTGAATACGTAGGATAATACACAGTTTATTCGATATGTTTGAGACCCTCCATAACTGTAATTAATTGTTATTTTGGATGAGAATTGAACAATGATGGTTCTTCATTTCGATGAATCATCTTCAACAAGAGGTGAACACATCAAATGGGTAAATGTTTAATACGCAAAACGCACTTTCAAACATTACCGGAGAGAGGGAAGAAAAGCATGTCTATGAGAACACAGGGACGGAAACAAGAGAGAGAGAGAGAGAGAGAGAGAGAGAGAGAGAGAGAGAGAGAGAGAGAGAGAACTAACCATTATAGGTAAAGTTCTGAGACAATTTGAAATATCATTGATCTTGCTTTTTAGATTTCCATGTATTATGGAATGCTATGGAAAATCTTTATCCTTTTTTAAGCTTTACTTTTAGCATGAGAGAGAGAGAGAGAGAGAGAGAGAGAGAGAGAGAGAGAGAGAGAGAGAGATGAATTATATTTACTAATGTATAATGAAAACGTGAATAAAACTATGATGATGAAAAGGAAACATTGAAAAAATAATGATTGATGGGATCTTTTTAAGAATACCAAAAATCATACATTATTTTATTGAAATCTTTATATGTCGAGGTCATATGCACATTAAGAGAAGTGTTTTGATTAAATAAAAAAGAAGAATTATGAGTTATTTATTGCAGAAAATAAAGATTCATTATTGGTGCTCAGCCGATGAAATGTCAGTTCCTTTCACGAATGTGTTTGAATACTTTACAGCAGAAGAACAAAAGGGAATTGTTGCATATCATTTCTTCTGGTAAAATATAGTAAGCCATCCCAGTGTTCGATCATTATCAGTGAGAGGGGAATCCTTGGAACTGTTACTTTCCGATAACATCTCAATATAAAAGATTAAATGAATTTAGTCTCTGACTGATTAGATTTATTTCCATAGTGAGACGATGACAGGAAGGGCGGGTTGGTAAAAAATCTTTACTAAGATTATATAGTTTAATAAGATATTTAATTAGATGATGGCAACCTGGAACATTCTTATCTCACTCCCTTGTACACACAGGCCCTTTCTAATCGACATACGCTAACATCTTCTGTTTTCATTTAATACTCAAAGAAGAAGTTCCTCCCTACAATATAAATCCTCACCACCCTTCACTTGTATCTCTATTAAAAGTCTCTTCTTGATCCAATTCTTTCTCGTAAAGTATTTCCTTTTGTTTCTATTCTTCAAAATCTGTTTTAAGCTTAACATCTCAATCACTCTGTTATCCATCTTCTTTCTTCTATAAAGATTGTATCATACACCTACCTTGGTTTTTCGATTTGTGATATGACCCATGATATATATATATATATATATATATATATATATATATATATATATATATATATATATATATATATATATATATATATATATATATATATATATGTGTGTGTGTGTGTGTGTATATATATACATATATAATATCTATATATATATATATATATATATATATATATATATATATATATA
>NC_090728.1:15221130-15246130 GCF_036898095.1 Palaemon carinicauda | reverse complement strand
AAAAAATCAAGGATATTAAATCACTCACATTCAATGAATCTTTATAATACATAAACAATTAAACTAGAGGGTCACTCGGTCCAGACGATGCCTTCGACCTTATTATGTTCTTGACGCCACTGCGTAGCCTACTTATATTTCCATGTATCTTTTTAAAAATCTAATGGATTTTTCCCCGGGCCATAATACACATATCCCCCCCCAAAAAAAAAAATGCCATTTACAAGACACTTAATATTAACAAAAATGCATATATATATATATATATATATATATATATATATATATATATATATATATATATATATATATATATATATATATATATATATATTTATATGTATACATATATATATATATATATATATATATATATGTATACATATATATATATATATATATATATATATATATATATATATATATATATATATATATAGTTTATTGTACTTTATCCACAATGTTACATATTGATCCTTGTGAAAAAAAAATAAATAAAGTAGTAAACAGACGGAAACAAACAACTAAAATAAACGAACTAAAAAACCCACCTCAGTGAATACATAACATTCGCTTCGGGAGAAGGCAATATGACGCGGATCAGCTGTTTTTTTTATGAAAAAGCATTCCATCTCGACCTAAAATAATAAAGAAAATAGAAATCACATCGTTTGCTTACTTATTATACTAACTTCTCTCATTCTAGGACCACACAGTTATCTTCCTACTCATCTTCAGATCCTTTTGCACTTTCTTTTCAATATATAATCAAGAGGATCAAGCTCAGTACACGATCTATGGTGTTGGTACAGGTCAATCCTTATGTGAATTAATGCCTCTACAGACCTGACAAAAAGGCAAATTCTCATCTCAGAATGAAGTACATTCATTTTATAGCCAGTAGATAATGGCAAACATAATAAATGAAAGTGCATTGCTAGATATCTGAAAACATTGCTTCTCATGCTGATGAATTTTTGCTTTCAATAAAATCCACTAAAATGAGATATCATTACCCGAACAACTCTTTAGTCATTGCTGGATACCAATCATATTCCATTCATTTTACCCGTCATCTGAAATTGGTGAGATTTTATTTTCAATATGGAGCTTAGCATTAGGTGGATTAAACTGCTTTATTATTATTATTATTATTATTATTATTATTATTATTATTATTATTATTATTATTATTATTATTAGCTAAGCTAGAACACTGTGGATGCCTTTGGACCTATGCCCACGGGCTCAAACAGGGAATAATAGCCCAGTGATTAGATGATATAAGAAAATAAATAAACCTCAAGAAAAGTAATGAACCCCTGAAATTAAATATCTCAAGAATAGTAACCACATTAAAATAGATCTTTCATATATAACTATAAAAAGAGATTTATGCTAGCTTGTTCACCATGAAAAAATCACTGCAAGTTTGAAATTTTGAAGTTCCACCGATTCAATTATATGATTAAAAGTTACCGTTTACATTTTCTCGTAACCACACCCAACCTTGTTTATGACCTTAATTACAAAATATATGCATTTTTCCATAACATACTTGATTTTAGGATTATGTAAAGAATACTCGGAAACAAATATACACAATTCATAAACAAAGTTCCTTGTTTCATAGAGCAAAAAATGGTCTATAAACTTGAGACAGAAAAGGTACTCATTAGAGCATTTTGACAGATGCCTTATATTGACTGCTTTATGCATAAGCTTCTGTTACATCGAATAAGATCCTGTGATTTTGGTTGCATCCGCATTCTGTTACTAGAAAATTCTCATTAACTTGAAATACTTTCACAAATATTTCTCTAATAAGTAGAAAATTAGAGTTATTTTCATAACCTTTGTACTAACAACTAGGTTACTACTGTAGTTATGTGATAGTGTTCATTGCCCGTAGCTAATCCGCATTTCACATTTCAGATTTAATAATTAGAAGCGTCCTTAACCTGAGGGAGACAGTGCATAGAGCCTGTGGTGCATGGTAAGTCTAGGCCGGATGCTGAAGCTGTTGTGTTCAGCAACAGCTTTTTTTTTATTGTTTTCATAGTGTTACTTTAACCCTTCACGCGTATTTACATAAAAAATCAACAATACAAGCACTAAAATCTTCGGAATTTCCACACACGCCAAAAAAATCCATGAAAATTAAATATTCCCATAACACTCTCCCAAAGATTAGGGTAAAATCTTGTCCTCCCATGAATCCTTCCATAATAATAAGAAAAATCCCATAAAAAATCCCCAAAATTGAAAGCAAACTTTTACTTTCTACGACACCTGCCTTACGAGGTAATTTCTCCCACAAATTTATCAAAGTTTCCATGAAATTTATATATGTGTTTATTTACAGGCGATGTAGCTATATATATATATATATATATATATATATATATATATATATATATATATATATATATATATATATATATGCCATCAAGAATCGTATTGGGAGGGGTGATAAATGTGTGATTATAATAAAAGGTTTTTGTAAATGAGGTTGACATTGGAATTTCAGTTAGCTTGTTACATTTACTGAATTTTTATGTGAAGTACAATAACGGTTGTAGAATCAAGGAAAACATTGATAGGGCATCCTTCTTCATTTGTATATGAGTTGATTCCTGGACGTGCATTAGGTGGCATCCCTCTAAAGAAAACCTGCACTTCAAAGAGGATGACCTGCGCAAGAGTCTTGTGGTTGTAGAGTCCAAGTGCAGGATATATAAAGGTTTAAAGTGCTGAATGGTGATCCTATCCTTTTTGTCATAAATGTGGTCACTGCGTACGAGGGCATATGCTGCAATGTGTAGATCTCTCAATATATGCTGCTTTGGATGTGGCTTCTAAGTCTGAGAGCAGGATGTAAACTTCCTCATAATGTAATGAAGGCGCTGGAGATTTTTGAGGACATGGCTGGATGGAAAATATCCCCAGAAACGACTAATAGGTCACCATATAGAATCTTAGCCGCTGAGACATTCATAGTATGCCTGGGAGTGATCCTAAGTCCGAAAATGACCTAGGGAAGTTATGGGAACCAGCTGGAATTACTGTAAAAAGACACCAAAGCTGATTTTATGTTAGAACACCTGTAATGTACATCACTCTCTGAGCGTTTCTGTATGCCAGTGAGTAAGTACACTTGTGGGACCTGATAAATATCCTGATTTAACGCGAATAACAAAAGGCTATCGAGTGCAATATATCTACAAGTTTTCGTGAATAGTCGGGAATTGCAGATTTGGCGAAAGATGCTACTACAAGCATCCAAAGATATGCCATAATTATGAAATATATGATAAATGTGTGTATTTAGACAGATATGGAGATGATTGCAGAGATCTCCATCCAAAAATATGCAAAAAGCTAAAAGAAATAAAAGGATGCAAATTCAACAAAAAAAAGTTGACATATGCATCCTGCAACCTAGAATGAAAGTAAGAAAACTCAGCAAACAGAAAAGAAAAATGAACGCAAAAATGAAACAAAAAGAGAAAGAAAAAACAAGCTGAGTATATACCGTGCTATGCACAAAAGGCCCCAAGATATGATGCCTTTCAACCCAAATATGCACATTTAGAGACCAATTACAAAGAATTCATATATAATGCCAGGGCTTGGTGCAGATATGGGGATAATTGCAGGTATACGTGCAAAAATAAATATGAAAGCAAAAGTGCAAATATAATAGAAAAGTTGGATTTTTTAATGGCAGAATTCCTGGAAATGAAAAGAACATCATATCAGAACAGGAGGGAAGCATGGGAAAACCCATATTACCACTACTAAATATAGGGGATGAAACATAAACCTTAATAGTGATGAATACACAGGGTTTAATCACGAGTAACTCTAAAAAGAAAATACAGTTCTTAGAAGAACTAACCCAAATTGAAAAAAAAAATAGATATATTAAACATGAGTGAAACATGGTATTTTCAAGAGACTGGCAGTGATGACCATATAAAAGGTTTTCAAACATATAGATCAGACAGAACAAATAGGAATCAAGGGGGAACTGCAATATATGGAAGAGACATAAATAAAGGAAAAGTCTGTGAAAAATACAGCAACACAGAATGTGAATTGATTGTGGTAGAATTTGAATTTGAAAAAATAGTGAATATTGTAGTTTACAGACCCCCAAATACTAAGGAGTTGGACATAATAATAGAAAAAATAGATGATATATGTAGAAACCATAAAGACCGGAATATACTACTATCCGGAGATTTTGACTTTCCTCTCGTGGATTGGAAAGAACGGATAGAAGAAAGTGGTTGTATATATACATATAAAAAAGAGAGTAATAGTAGCGCAGAAGATAAGAGGCAATTTAAAAAGCTTCAAGATATGCTATTAGAATATAATATGCAACAAATAAACCACATTCCAACAAGAAAGGAAAATGCCCTAGATCTAGTAGTGTTGAATGAGGTGAATTATGTTAAAGAAATAATAGTGTATAACACGGGAATTTCAGACCACAATGTCATAGAATTAAAAGTCCATTTCAAAGCAAGTGATCGCAGAGATAATCAAAGCACAAAACGTTGTGAAGGATATTGAAAATATAATTTTCATAGTAAGAATATAAAATGGTCAGAAATAAATGAAGAACTGAACAAAGAATGCAAAAATGTATTCGTAAGTGATAATATACAGGTAAGTACGGACATACTGTACAAAATACTAGAGAAAATTGATGAAAAATATGTACCGAAAAAAAAAAAAACAATAAACAACAGACATGCATACCAAGAGACAGAAGGATCTTATTTCTGAAACTTACAAAGTGGAAGAAAAACCCTGAAAAAGAAAAAAATGTGTGGAAAATGAGGGAAATAAAAAGTGAGATAGAAAATGCAGAACAAAAGATTATACAATCAAAAGAAAATGAAGAAAAGGGACTTAGAAGAAAGGACGCTTCAAAATATAAAAAACAAAACTCAAATTACTTTACTCCTATGCAAAAAAGATGAATATAGAGAGATTAGAAATAAATAAATAAAAAAAAAAGGAAATATGCAACATATTAGCAGAAAAATATTAGTAAGTTCATGCCAAGAATTGCGAATGAGAATAATGAAACAGAAATGAGAGAAGAAAATGTTGAATATCTAACGGTTATAAGCAAAATTAAAAAGGGATTAGCAGCCGGACCAGATGGAGTTCCAGCGATTTTGTTAAGAAAAACTGCATACACTATCACGAAGCCGCTTGCAATACTGGTAACACAAAGTATAGATATGAGCGAGATATATGTTAAACATAAATTAGCTTGTATAACTCCTATTTTCGAAAGTGGATCAAGACTAGAGGCAAGCAATTATAGACCTGTTAGTCTAACATTACATATTATGAAAGTGTATGAGAGGGTAATAAAAAAGAAAATAATGAATCATTCAGTTGGAAATAATTTATCTAATATAGGTTAACACAGTTTTGTGCCCAGAAAAAGTACACAAACCCAACTGATAGCACACTATGGAAACATATACAAAAATATGATAAATGAAAAAGACACAGATGTGATCTGTCTAGATTTTTCAAAAGATTTTGACAAGGTAGACCATAATATATTAGAGAAAAAAATTATGTGGGAAAGATAGGAAAATGGATAAAAAAATTCCTGCAAAACAGAAAACAGATAGTGGTTGCAAATGACGAGAAATCAGATGAAGATCAGGTAATATCTGGTGTGCTACAAGGTACGGTTTTAGCTGCACTGCTGGTTGTTATTATGATCTCAGACATAGACTGTGATGTTAAAAACTCTGTAGTAAGAAGTTTCGCCGATGACACAGGAATGAGTAGAGAAATTACTTGTGATGGAGATAGGAACTCACTACAAAGAGATCTAAACAAAATAGATGAATGGGCGGAGATAAATAGGATGGTATTTAACTTTGATAAATTTTAATCAATAAATTATGGAAACAGACAAGGAATGGTATATGATACAAGGGCAATGCGTCTAAAGGTTTCAGTCAATAATAATATACTTCTAGTCTATACTTAGCCAATTAGATTATTAGAGTACTCTAATGTTTGCATAATAATAGGAAACAACAGCAAAGTGAGTCATTGTCTGTTCAATCGTTCTAGATCTAATATCTACGGAAACTTTATCCCTCTCTCTTCCACCCGAGACTTCCATTAATATAGCTACTCGATTAAATTTCAACGCAACCATGGCCTGACTGCTTTTGACCACTCCACTCCAGAATTCTTGTATTCCCCCATACGAGTACTTTCGGTCCACATGAATATTAAACAGCTCGTGATTTCTGCCTAGCTTACTGGAATCCACATTATTTCCGGACAAGTTGAGTCCCTCAGACTACTCACATTATTATTATTATTATTATTATTATTATTATTATTATTATTATTATTATTATTATTATTTCTAGCTAAAATACAACATTAGTTGTAAAAGCAGGATGCTATAAGCCTATGGATTCTAACAGGGAAACTTAGCTAGTAAGGAAAGGATAAGGAAACAAATGGGGTGTAAGTGGTATAATGACCAATTAAAATAAAATACTTTAACTACAGTAACAACATTAATATCGAATCTTCATATATAAACAATAAAAAAGAGACTTATATCAGCCTGTTCAACATGAAAACTTTCACTGCAAGTTAGAACTTTTGAAGTTCCCCTGATTCAGCTAACTAACTAGGAATACCACTCCACAACTTGGTCACAGTTGGAATAAAACTTCCAGAATACTTTGTAGTATTGAACCTTGTGAAGGAGAGCTTGACTACGTGATGTAACTACATACCTAGATTTACTAACCGGATGGTATTGATATGGAATATCTGAATGCAAACGATGGTCAGAATTATGAAAAGTCATATGCAACATGTGTAACGAACTAATCGAATGACCATGTCAGAAATTAAGATCTACATCAGGAATAAGAATTTTATTAGACCATAAGGAGAACAATATTTTGAAATGAGGCAGAATAGAAGGATTTTAAAGCTTCTCCAAAATAGATTTATCTCCGAAAATCTTTTTAGAAAGTTGCTCAATAAGCCAATATCTGCGATTGAAGAAGAGACAGACCAAATGTCTTTTTAAAAAAGTAAACTTGCTATCAAGAATCACAACTAAAATTTCAAGAGTCTCAAAGATATGAAAAAGCATTATCAATGCAGAGATCCGGATTGTTGGGAGCCACTGTTCTCGACCTGCTTACAATCATAATTTGAGTTTTGTTAGGTTTTAATGCCATGCCCCATAATTACAAAGTGAACTAATTTCTGCTAGATCTGTATTACTGGAATCAGCAATCCCAGATCTACATTCGGGAGACGGAACAGATATAAAGAGAGTAGCAAAGTCTGCATTTGAAACGAGTTTGTTTTCTAGACCAAACTGCATGTCATATGTATACAGTATAGTAGGAAAAGTAATGAGCCTAGAACACTATCTTGAGTAACAACAGGTATATTGTACACATTTGCCTTAACTTATGTACGTTATAGTGAAATGTTATTAAATTGTTGTTATAGTGATTTTAGTGCATCTTCATCATCAAAATTGAGTTTATAAGACAGAATAGACAATGATAAATTCTTGCTGTAATCTTCATAGCATATTTACTTATTGTGGCCCATAAACCTTTAGTATACACTTGGTTGTTGAATATTTTAGATGAAATATTAGTGGAATGCTGATACATTACTACAGTAAAGTCGAGACATGTAAATTACTCTCTAGTAGCCTTTCCATCACGTAAGTTGAGAAAGAAGAATATCATTAATTCTAACTTTAGCAGAACAGATTATTGATGGTTATGGTGGAAATTTAGTCTAGTAATATACAAGGCTTTCTAGTGCCTTTTTCATTATCAAAGTAAAGTTGAGTTTATAAGACAGAAACAAATAAGTATACACTCCTTAGGCTAATAAAGGGGAATTATCATAATATTAAGAAAGCATGTTTCTGCAAAACAAGATATCAATAACATTAACTATTTTTTTTTTTTTACAGCTTCCAACTACCATTTCTACAGCTTTGGGGATACTAAACTCATGTGAGTGGTCCCCAATGAAGGTTATGAGAGTGATTTAGAGCTCGATAATGACCTCCAGGAGCCCTTCAATGATATGACCCCAATCCGATTTCATCTTAGACATAAATGAGGAGGAATTCTGACACCAAGCAGCAGTGGGTGGGATAAATGAGCATATTTCTGTAGTTTCCAGATTGTTTTGATAATGGTTAGCTTTCATGAAATACATTGAATTGTATAGCCTTTAACTATTTAATTCTATTTATAGTATAAATGTGTTAATTAATAGTGTCTGGATAATATTTATCTCATTATAAGTTAAAAGGTCTTCTTTCAACAGGTTTTGACTCGTGTAAGCTATGAGCAGCTCCTGGAGCTGGACACCTAGTCCAAGGAAGACGAAAATATCATAATACCCCATATGAAGAGCGCCATAAGCACAAGTGGAATGGGAGTAGATGGAAGAAAACATTAGCAACCATGATCTGACTACTTTTGACCATTGCACTCAAGTATTCCTGTATTATCGGCACCAGTACTTTCAGTCGATGCTTGTGGTGTCTGTTGTGGAGGATATGTTATACCATAAGAACCTACATGCCAGTCAAAGGGATATGGGGGTTGCTACCATCTCCACAAACGACCATGCTATAATGGTGTTTATTGGTATCATCCTCTCTATAAGTATCATGCACATGTTTTGTATAGAGGATTGTTAGTTACAATAGAATAAAATAGATGAAGATGCAGCAGGTGGGAAACAAAAAGTCGTCCAAATGGTTCCAGGTGATGATGTCTCTCGCTCATTCACTTTAACAAAAGTGACAATGCTCAAACCACAAACTAACCAATTCTTCAAAAATCACCAATTGTTGTGTGCTTGTTGCCAAAATGCCAACACTATTTGTTCATAGGTTCTGGTGGTATACACGGGTATCAGGGATGGTTCTTTACAGCAGTGCATCCAGAACACAATAGGGTACATCCTCATTTTCAGGGCAAGCATCGATATCTTCATATATGATATCCTCCACTACCAAGGAAAAACAACCTTTTCCACTCACTCCTGAGGTCTTTCAGAGGAGGATTTTACATGGCAAGTCAGATTCAGAACTATCATTTTAATTTCTCAATAACCTGAAGAAACCTGCTTGTCTGCCATCTATGGAGACACCCCAAGGAACAGTTTGGCTGCAGATAAATGGGCACTGCAAGGACCTACCTGATAGATTATTCAATCTACAACCCTGGAAAAGAGATTGATAAGAAAGCTGTTTCGGGGGATAAACATAATGCCTACATTTCTGATGGGATTATTGCCCTACGGTGGAATGTTTGCTACATTGTTTTCTTTTCTTTTGATGCTGGAGTGAACTTAATGAAGTTTGATGTACCACATATGTTTCCCATATGCTTGTACACTGGAATAATATCTTTTTTTGTATGAGTGTTTGTATGTCGCACTACCCCTCACTATTAACAAGACCTGTTTAAGCCTGCTTTTAGATGAATAATTATGTTTGATTTTATGTGAATTTTTTGTACGAAACATGTTGTATATAAACTAGCTATCTGTTGAAATAAAGTCAGTTATATTCCCCTGGCCTCTCAGTTACAACCTAACAGAGCACTCACCCATTGGTGACCGACGGATGTCAGTAGCCGAAAAACGGGTTAGTGGTCCATCGCTTGTGGCGATGTCATCCTCTGTATCTAATCTTGTCATTATATATGATGCAGGTATGGGCGTTTATTTTTGGCCACCGTCCAGGATGCAACGTACACTGTCTAAGCCTACTGACGTCCACCTGGTAGCGGCCAACGAATCTTCGATCTTTTGCCATGGTTACAAAAACCTCCCATTATCATTTGAAGTCTCCAGAATTAATCGGAATTTTCTTGTTACTGATGTCACATTACCAATCCTAAGTGTAGACTTCCTATCACATTTCCAACTCCTGGTTGATAACGCTCACCGAAGGTTAGTCAACACTTGTCGATACCTCTTCAACCTGATCCCTTTAATCTTGTTCTCCATATTGGTACAGCCACGGATGCCTGTGCTCACTTCCTCCCACCGTACCTGGAAGTATTTTGTCCAGAACTTCGCCAAATGCCCATAGTTCCTGCAAAACACAGTGTTTATCATTATATATAGATGACTGGGTCTTAAGTTTTTGCCAGATTCAAATGTCTGACATCAGATCATTTAGCAGCGGCTAAACAAACGTTCATAGAAATAAAAGAAAAGGGCCAATGACCAAAGGCATCAAGCAAATGATTGTCAACCTTACACATCATCCTATAAATAAATGGCTTCCTGTGTCCTTGGAGGGGGATATATTTGCCTGAACATGCAGTAAGAATCATATTAGTACCCCCTCCCAAACATTGCCTATGTGACCTCCTGCTTCCACAAAGCAAACGCTTTCCCCATGCTCAACCTCTTGAATGGGAATTATAAGGTGTCCTGGAACCCAGAAGAGATTCCAAAACCACCATTAACACCACCTTTGGTAAATACACCTTCAATCACTCCTATTTGGACCTTTATAATGCTGGGGCATTTTTCACCAACTCATAGATGTCATCTTAGTGCACCTCCCCTTCTGTATATGTTATGTGGATGACATACGTGAGTTCTCTTTTTTCAACGATGAACACTTCATTCACCTACATATCATACTCAACTGCCCAAAATATAACGCCCTTGTAGTTCGTTACAAAAATTTTACATATGGCACCAACAAAGTATCGTTCTAAGGGTACCGCATCACTCCTAAAGGAGTCCACCCGTTCCCTGAGTAGGTAGCAGTTTTTAAGAGTGAAAGCACTGCAATAACTCTTTGGCAGGATCGACTATTAACACCGTTTACTGCCAGCCATTACCGCCACTCTTGCCCCCCTATATGCTATCCTCAAGGGTAAGCCAAAAGACCTAAAGTGAAGTAACCTTCAAGAAGCAGCCATCTGCAATGCAAAGAATGCCATAACCACCGCTGCTACTCTCACCTATGTGCCAACATGTGGTTGACTTCATCATAGCTTTTCACATCCTTCTCACTGATTTTCTGCACAATTACTGGAGATGAAGTTCATTTGGCATGGCATTACTGAGGATGTAATGGATTGTGCATGTGCCTGTATGTCATGCCAAACCTCAAATTTACATTCACATACAGATTCCAGAGAAGGCACCTTCCCTCAAACTTAGTGGTGTTTTGCCTCCATTTACAACGATTTAGTAACTGAAGAACATTGATACCTGTTTACTGTCACTGACCACCCTACCTGTTGCCCATGGAAACGGCAACATTTACCTCCTGTACTTCTGCATTACTCTTAAGGTGGATATCGAGATTCGGTATACCTGGCCATATTATTTCTGACAAAGGTATCATAGTAATCTATCAATGTTGGACATTATTAGCAAATATCCGGGGCATCACTCTACATCAGACAACCACCTACAGCCATGCTGCCAGGGCAATGGTTGAACGTTTTGATTGTACCCTCGAAGCAGCTTCGATGTGCCGATGTAACGACTCCAACTGATTTAGTCAGTTACCCTAGGTTCGCTTTGGACTAAGAACCACTCCAAAAGATACCCTGGATGCCTCAACAGCTTAAATAGTATATGGCAACTTGTTGATTGTTCCTACTTATTATTCTCCATCAAAAATGTCCTCCAATAATCTCCAGCGCCTATGTCATGTCATGGGAAAATTTACTCCCTGCTGTTATACTTACAAGGCCCTAACAAAAAGACATACAGACAGATTTGCACTCCGAAATGCAGATTTTCATGCAAAATAATGGTAGCATGCAACCATGGGCCCTTTCCTGGTAATCCGTCATGCAGAGAAGGTTTTATTAATTATGATTTATGGCAAAGAAAACTGGGCCTCTATTGATCGCATTAGACGGGTTTAACTCCAGCAAGATATCCCACCTACAGTATATATCTCAAGAGCAGGACCCATAATTTCAGGTGTCTATTTTATGGGGAGCTATATACTGCATATGTTTCCCAAAATAGTACACTGTAACCGTATATATTTTTTTATATATATATCACTCTACCCTTCACTGTTAACAGTACCAGTTTAACCCTGCATTTATATAAAAAATTATGTTTTAATTTTGGCAACCTTCTGGTCCAGAACCTGCTGCATATAAACTCACTACCCATTAAAGTCAGTTTCATTTACCTCGCCTCTCAGTTACAACCTAAATACATACTTGCACCCCAAACATTATCATGGAAAGCATCAGAGAAAGAAGGTAGAGATTTCCTGTCCTAATGTCATTATAGACTATAATAAATTGGCTCTGGAAGACTCCTGTGCAGGTTTGAAATTTTATGAATTGTAAGATATTAAGCATATGACACTAAAAGGGACTTGTTTCTCTTTACAATAGGAGCAGGAGCTTATTGCATTGTTAAAGAGGGCAAAAATGACAGTCAGAAATGATACAAAGGAATGGTATATGCATTTTTTTGTCCCCAACAGGCAGACATCCTAGCTCTAATCCCAGAAGGAAGATATTCATCATGCTTGATAAATGTGCATCGTTGTGAGAAAAGAAGAAAGTTTAGGAAAAATACAAACTATTTCAAGTTTTATTTCTTATATATTTATTTTTAATGCTTATTTTGCATGTGTACAATGTTTTATTTTCATTGAATATTTTTTTACTGTTTAATTTGTATATCTCGAGTGCATCGCTCAAAATTCCTTTCTTTGCTTTCTTAGTACGTAGTTAGCAGCACACCCTACTCCCTGTAGGAATCGGAGATAGTAGTGAGACTGACTGTTACACAGCTTGACAGTTCCTCACTTATGTGATTATCATGAAAAGGGTCGTGTCTGCAGAAATTTTTCATCTGTAACAAGAGAGATGCCCTAAATCTATTCAAGTTGCACTTTATAAAACACAAGTAAATACAACCAAGAGACATATACTTTGCCTCTATAAGTGCAGTTGGCAATGTGTAAACCTCAGAGTGAGCTAGTTTCTGTAGAACGTCTGTGTTGTTCAGTATACTAAGTAAATAATATAAAAGTACAATTGTCTTTGAGCGCCACATCAAGCATTATGTAAGCACTTGAATTTTCATATTGAAAGAAACTCCCAAGTGTGAGTAAATTTGAAGGAACTGAATATTACTGTGAATTTGCCTAGGTGTCACACAATGATGGCTGTGAAGAATCTGTTTATTCTTCCAGTAAGGTTGTAGGAGGAGGAGGACAATTTTCTGCTGCACACACATATGTATTAAAATGGTTGAACTTTTGTAAGTCATGTTTTTTTTCTATAATTGTATGGTTTACTGAATAACCTGTCCCTGATAACTGTGATTGTATTGGGACAGCAAGCATGGGATTTTTTTTCTTTCTGCTGTAAAAGTGAGGATATGAAGACAGGTAAGATGAGTAACATTGTTTTATAATTCCTTTGATCCTAACTGCCAAAGCTAGCTGCTGTTAACTTTTGTATGTGGATATATAATTTAGTGATGGTTTTGCTTGGTGAGATCATTCGACCACATAGGTAACAACAATATACACACTGTTGCGTTCATTAAGGTATTATAATATGTAGACTTCTGTAGCATGGCTTTTGGGAAGTTAAATTGAGTATTTGATCTTTTGCCGTCTCTTTGATTGTTGCATATAGGAAGTGTCTGCAGCAGCTGGAATGAAATATTACTTAGAATATGATGTTCAGAAGAAACATTTAAATAACCGAGTAACCTGTCAAATTACATTTGAATTTAGCCCAAATATATCCACTGTTTAGATTAGACATTTAGGGGATAGATTCCTAAGGGGCTCTGCATGGAGATATCTATGTGTCTCCTTCTGGTTTTGAGGACCTGAATTTTCTCATCACTGTATTTTTTTTTTCTAAATAAAACTTTTCCTTATTTTTCATACTGCAAGCATTTCTTTCCCCAGTATAACCTGTCACCTTCTCAGCCACTAATAAAGAATTTATATTTAATATTGTTAATGCAAATTTTTTCTCCTAATGTTCAAATAACTTGAAATATAGTAAAGAAACCTCCTATCTTGAAAGCAGGTTGCTGCTAAATGTATGGGACTCCCCGCATGCCAGTGATAAGGGAGATGGTATAAATCTAGAATAATTTTAAGCAACTACAGGTCTAGCTTGGCCCCCTTACCCAGTATAGAATTTAGGGGTTGTGACCAGTGCCCAGTTTATCCTTGATTGTTTACTTTTTTCACAGATCTCTGGCCATTCCACCGTATTCTATTGTGTAGTGAACGCTGCATTATGGTCAGCATTCGGACACTAGGCAGTCTACATGCTATATCTGACCACAGTCCGCAAACCACTACATTGTCTGCAGAGTCCTTTTACTTATCAGACACGAGGAACTGCTTTTTCACCTTCCATTCCCTTCCAGATAGTGATTTCAGTCCTTGAACATGTACCCCACCATCCTAACCCTACTGAAGCTGTAATATTAGTATTTTGCATCAGATTTTTCTTAATTCGGACCATCCTTCATATTCAGATCTTCCTGTCAGTACCATCACGATCGTAATACTAGATATGCTTTCAATCCCAATATTTAGAGTTTCTTTATTATGAGCCTCAATGCTATGCAGTATTCTAGAAGTTTTATTCAAGCTGTGATCCCGCTGTGGAATGATCTTCCTAATTCAGTAGTTGAATCGGTGGAGCATCAAAAGTTCAGACTTGCAGGATTTTTTTTATTTTTATGTTGAACAGGCTGTCAAATGTCTCTTATTTTAGTTCATTTATGAAAGATCTATTTTAATGTTGTTACTGTTCTTGAAATATCTTATTTAAAATTTTCAGTACTTCTTATATGCTTTATTTATTTTCCTATTTCCTTCGCTCACTACGCTATTTTATCCTGTTGGAAAATGTGGACTTATAGCATCCTGTTTTTCGAAGTACGATTATAGCTTGCCTATTAATAATAATAATAATAATAATGATAATAATAATTGAAAACTATTTGATGTTAGTCCATTGGCCAGCCATATTTCAGTTGGTTTTACATTGTTGTGTCTTTAGTATACAAATTGTAATTTTTTTACGTTATACTTTTATATTATATGTTTGTGGTGCTTTAATACATTAATACTGGCGGATTTGTCATTATTAGGACCTGTTTATGTGTTCATCACTATTGATTTTATACATGTAAGGTACCATAGTGAGTCAAATACTACTAACTGGTCATGTTGATCTCTTACTTCAATTTCATGAAGATTTAGTGAGCTTTGAAGTTCTTCCCTGTTTTTTTCCTGTCCTGACAATGTGTTTGTCACTAGTGAATTCAATACAAAGGATACCTTTGTA
Source organism: Palaemon carinicauda (assembly GCF_036898095.1). Taxonomy (NCBI): domain Eukaryota; kingdom Metazoa; phylum Arthropoda; class Malacostraca; order Decapoda; family Palaemonidae; genus Palaemon; species Palaemon carinicauda. The sequence goes on along the minus strand of NC_090728.1, from coordinate 15,230,717 downwards.
AGTTATTAACTACTAACTTATAATTTTATTTATTGAAAGTGATTATCATTATTGATACACATACGTAAGTTACTTCATTACGTCAGTAACTAAAAAAAAGTATTTTTCTGTTTTAGTTGTATTTTAAGTATTACCAGATAAACTTTAGATGCAATCACAGTTGTGAGTGTATATTTTTTGTTTACCCTTTTGGATACTTTATAGATCTAAAATTGAATTCTGCTTGAGTACAAATTTCGTCTATTAATTGAAAAAATAAATTTATGAAGCAACAAAATTAGAGATTAAAATTGATAAGTTGCATTTACAATGTTCCTAGTAATTATATTCGATTTGATTTTCTTTTTTATTATTTTTTTGTATCAATAACGGACACTAAAGCCAGGATAGGCATAATGTGTTTTTCAGATAAGATGGATAAGTACCCATCATTAGCTATATTTCTGGTGCACCTTGTTAACATCGAAGGGCACATTTTGCAAAGAAAGTATATTTTAATAGAATTACCTTACAAAGGCCTCATAATCAACCTTCTAAGAGTCTTTTTCCTGTCTTTATTATCTAAATAAGTGTCCGGTAAAAGCTAAATATTTGTCTTGAATAAAAGAATTCCTGAACTTTTTATATTAATTATATTTCTTGACAACTTTCCAAATTTCTGTTTTTCATTGTTGATCTCATGAAAAAGATATACTTTTCTCCATGATAAGTGATTATTTTTTCATCAATAACTTACCGGGTAATCTTCATATCCATTAGATTTACATTTTAGTATATCAGGAGTACTTCGGATATCAGTTAATGAGTGTGTAACAGCAATATTGTTTTTATTTTTTCTCTATTGATGTAACTTCGTTCAAAAATATCTTTATGTATTATACAAAAAGATCAGTCCAAGAATATCATTTAAACAGAATATTTTTGTATACTATTTATGCTGATTTCTCTTCATACACCAAGAAACTTAGTCCGATGGAAAAAAAATGATTAAGTCTTATTTTTTTTTTATCTAATAGTGAAGAATTATTAAATTACTGTAACTCCAAAGTAGTATCTATGATATAGATAAAGATAGCTATAGAAATATTAAGGTAATGAGACTAATTAATAGACTCATTAAACTACAGAATATTACTTCATTGTGCAACAACAGTTGAGGCTGAAATATATGTACGGGATATACTCAAATCTTTGTTCAATATACCATTGTTTCTGCCTGCGTATTTTAATTAGAAAAAAAATTCCTTTCCTTATGTATTAGTATTGCCTTAGATTTTCTCATCACGTTTCCAAGGCTTATGTGGAGAAGGAAGGATTTTGTAGCAAGAAATACTTGGTCGTGGTTTTATAAATCAAGAATATCATACAAATATCTTGTTCTGTTTTGTTAAGGTAAGTAAATAAAATCTTATAATCCTTATTGAATTTGTTTCAAAATGTTAGATGTATAATAATAGGAAAGAGCAATGGAGTAGGAGGCTGATATTAAAACTTATTAATTTTCAAGACTGCTAAATTCCATGATATACCTTCTATCTAAGAATCAGTTTTATACGGCGAAACGGTATCCATAACAGTTATTATTAATATCACCAGTTAATCTGGAGATCAGAGAGTCTGCCTGCTCCATTGACTAATATTTTTCCTGAAGCACAACGGGTTTTTTTCTCAACTCACAGATTCATGAATTCAAGGATATAATCTCACCATTATTAGGATCATACACAAAACAATGATTAGAAAATATCTTTCACTGTAGCTACGGTGCGTTTAAACATTTGTATGATAATTTTTTTTCGCACACAAACAAACACACGGTATATTGGACAAACGTTACTGATTAAATGAAGAACTTTCAGTATTTAAAAAACATGAAAAGACAGCATATAAAAACGCAGAAAACTTATGTATTACATGATCCTGACAAAAGTCTCGAATAGACCCTAACTCCATTTACTGAATAATTGTCCATATGTTTAAAATCAAACGCATTACATAAGTATAAGAGGTATAGTTTATGGTAGGCCAGATTAGTTTTTGGAGAATACTTTTTTCTTTAAATAATGAAAATTGATGAATTCACTCAAAGTCCTCAGAATGGTATCCTATCTATCACGGAGACAAACTGTACGTCGAAATATAAAATATGACTAATTTTAAAACTAGAAGATTAAACCAAATTCATCTACGGCATCCTATATATCATTAAAACTGATTTTTTTTTTTTATGTATTTTCATCTCTGACACATTTCATGCAATTAGTACGATACTTTATTCCCGTAAGTGAAAAAAACAAGAAATAGGTTTTACTTGGTCCCCCTTTTTCCATAAAAATAGTTATAACTTTCTTATTTGATAACATATTCTATAGATAAATTTACTATTTTAATTAAGAGCTAACTGCCATTTTTGGAGGAAAACTAATTTTATTTATGTATATGAAACAAAGTAAAGGAGTTCAGAGTTCATCCTTTCTAACAAAAACAAATCATATGTTTATTGTTTCTTTTTTATTGTAAAAAAATGGCTCCTAATTCTATGTAAGTCAATGAATGTATTGGAATAGCTTAAAAAAATTATCGATATATTACAATTTTCTTATTTTTTTTCCTTCACTTAAATTGACATCAATCAACCAGTCGCCTGGGATTTTTTTTTTTTTTTTGTGAATGATAATTTCATACCTATATATGAACTGTATAAAAGTTATGAAATTCTGACAGAAAATTCTAAGAGAATAGTTACCTAATTTTTTAACAGTAAACAGAGAAGCTACGTTGAATCTTTATGTTGCAAAGCGTAATACCTTCCATGAAACTAAGATTCGTCTCAGGAAACATTGAGATCTGAATAATAAACTTAAATTAGGGTTCAGATTGACATTCAAAATCTATTAATGTAGATTCAAGATTATGTATTTAAAAGCACAAAGGGAAACAAAATATTACACTGTGAATTTAGATTAAGGTTCTCTCTCTCTCTCTCTCTCTCTCTCTCTCTCTCTCTCTCTCTCTCTCTCTCTCTCTCTCTCTCTCTCTCTCTCTCTCTCTCTCTCTCTCTCTGTATAACACATGTATTGCATGCATACATGAACACACAAACCCCTTAACAAAATTTTGTACTTTTTACGTGTTAATATGTGTAAAAGAGATTATCGTTATTAGTGATAAGCTCATAAAGCTTATAATTATATAATAAAAACAGCTTCTCCCCTCCACCGTTACCACCAGTCTCAATGATTCCCATATGGAAATAGTTTTCACTAATTGGATACAAATAATCATTTAAAGTTAATATCTATCTATCAGCATTTGTTTCCAGAAGAAGCACATAAAGCAGACCCAAGCAGGTGATATGATGGTTGATCATAAGTTTGTGAGTAATTCACCTTCTTAAATAATCCTTAATATGAATAATATACTCAATCAAGTCATTGTTTTGCCTCTTATATTTTAGAATGAAGGAAAATACTCTTCTAATTGTTTGGACACAGCCATAAAGGATAATGTATTCAAGATTTTTTGTGAGATTTAATGACTATTAGATATCAGTAAACTATGAGTATTTATCCTGTTATGTTTCCTATTACTTCTTTGCCGATAATATTAAATATGTCCTCCTGTTTTCGTCTTCTATCATAAGTATTAATTTGATTTTTGTCGGTCAAAAATAATGTTATAACATACAATTGGATAGAAAGCCATAATTTATTGAACATCAAGTTTTCTCTGTAAAACTAATATACATATTATTATGGTTTCCTTTATCCAATGTTCTATATATATATATATATATATATATATATATATATATTTTTTTTTTTTTTTTTTTTTTAACTGAATGTCACATACACTTTTGATGACTTTATGTTGATCACAGCAATCCTGTAAGGAGGCTACGTTTCCAAAAATTCCATTGTTCGTGTCCCATCAAATAATTCCGTCCTTGCTCAAATGTTCTAGCCACAAACAGTAGGCTACTGCGAATAGAACATGCTTTTTCAACATATTTCCATTTGCTCGTAGAAAGACATGAGATACGTTAACATTTACTCAGTGTATCAGAGGGCTGGAGAGGAAATCTTTACAAAGACAGCTGCCCGAAGAGTCATATTAGGGTGATAATGTTTGTCAATAAGGTTGACATTAGCATATAAATAGACATATGATAAAGAATTGATAGTGTGGAATAGCTTCAAAATTTAACGACTTTTTGACAGGTCGTTATATGGTAATTCCAGTGTAGAGGAATACATAGATAGGGCTATACATCGTTATTTGTATAAGCATTACTTGCTGCACATACATTACTTACCCCCTCTCCCAGCCCCACCCCTTCCGTCGAAGCAGACATACATGTGAAAGAATGGTGACCTCCCCAAGAATGTCGTACGATTGCATGGACTTAGGAATTGTGGGGGATGCTACCCGCCCCCCACACTTTTTTGTCGAAAAATTACTTTTTTTATCTTTTCCGTAAGGAATTATTTAAAAGTATTAAACTGCATAAATTTAATAACTCATAAAAGATTCCATGATATTAAAATAAGTATATTCAGTAACTCATTCTTCTTATGAGTTCTCATTCACAAGTAATTTCTTTTAATGTAAGGTTTTTGTTACCTTGCACCAGCTTCCCTTTGAGGTACTATTACTAGAGAGTTATTGAGGTTTTGACTGGCCTGACAATACTATGGTTACGGTTCATTTTACTTTGCCTACATATATACCAAATAGTCTAGGGTATTCTTTCCACATCCTCTTCACTTGAAAATGATGTTGTTATTGTATTTGAAATATTTTATTCGGATTATTTATTCTTCTCTTGTAGTTTATTTATTTCCTCGTTTCCTTCCCGCACTGGGATTTTTATCCTTGTAGGAATTCATGGGCTTATAGCATCTTGCTTTTTCAACTAGGGTTATAGCCTTGCAAGTGATTATAATAATAATAAGAATAATAATAATAATAATTAATAATAATAATAATAATAATAATAATAATAATAATAATAATAATAATAATAATAATAATAATAGTAGAAATAAGGATAATAATAAAATAATTATTGGTATACATTACCTCATATATATATATATACATATATATATATATATATATATGCATATATATATATATATATATATTCATATATATATATATATATATGAATATATATATATATACACACACACACATATATATATATATATATATATATTAATGTAATTCTTGGTTTTGTTTACGTCAGTCTTGTTACTACATTTTTGTTTTATGTAAAACTAGCATAAGATTTAGTTTATAATGTTTCAGTTGAAATTTTTTTTTTCTTTTGAAGTGCTGTTTTAACCTCCTCCCCACTCGCTTAAAGATTTATTTTAACGCTTTTTAATTTTCTGTGTTTTTTCGAGTCCTCGGTGAGAAGAGACATTGTGTTTACGTGCAAGGAACTCGATTGCTTAAAGACACAGTTTGAGCTAGCCACTCCCCGGACCTACTGCAACAGCTTGGTTTTGTGAACATTATAGAGGATTGCGACGCCAACGTTTGATGACTTTAAGCAGGTGCATTTCTGCCACCTGTGGTGATTTGAAATTCCTGTGTGTTCTCTTCTGCAGTTCTCGGCGCCGACGTAGGAATCCCTGCATCAAGGTGGACGCGGGAGAGACACTACCGTCAACGCATCCTCGACATAGGCAGTTGCGGGAGCTTTGGAGCTCGTGGTGACATGTAGGGAGGCAGTTTTTAGGTAGGAGATATTTTTTTACCTTTCTTTGGGTTGGGGCTCCATTTCCCTCCCTTTGATGAAGAGTCCTGCGAAGCTGCACTCTGTACGGTAGCTGAGTGAAGGTGTTAAGATTGGAGTCGCTCTTTTGGTTGGAGCACGGGGTGGTTTCATCCAGCCTCAAAAGGTGAGATTATATATTTTTTTTTTTATTTTTTGCGTGCTTTGTTGTTTAGTTATCTAACTCTCTCTCGTTGAGTGTATGGTGTTTCACGTTGGGGAATTTTGTTAATTGTTTATTGTTTATTGTTAATTGTTAGTTGTTAATTGTTAACTCTAATTTTCATGTAGTCACAACGCTGACTGTTCTAAATTGTAAAGTTTTTCCAAGTGTTTTCGTTTCCGCTGACCAATTTGCTGTTGGGTATTTTTTATAAACACTGACTTCTCTTATCATCCAATAAGAACTTGCACCACGGCCCGACAAGGGTCGTAACATATTTGGCGACCATGACATGATAGAGAGCTCAGGGTATACGGTATTTTGGTCGGTGGAGTGACACTCGGGTGGACTCTTCAGTATTTATATCTTTTTTTGTTTTAGTGTTGTCTTTTTCAACTGATTTTTTTTCTTTTTTTTTTTTTACCAAATGGGGGAACTTGTTTTTGATCCAGCTGAATTTTTGGGGTACGTTGATTCCCTTAAGTATTTGCCCCTGCTAGGTAAGAAACAATTAGTTGAGTGTGCTAAGTGGTTGGGTGTTCCGCAGAAGACGATGGACACCAGAGCAGAATTATTGGTAGTAGTTAGGGATAAAATAAGACAGGCGTTAGCAGAATCTGAACATTCAGTGAGTGAGAGTGAGGTAATTGGTGATGGTGAGGAGAGTTTGAGTGAGGGTTTAGAAGAGGACAAAGTAAGTATGAGGGCTGGTCTAACTCTTTGTGAGGATCCTACTGACGTAGATACCATTTACTAGGATCCAGCAAATTTTCCCCAGGGTCCGGGTATTGTATCCTCTAATCCGTTTTTGGCACCCCCCTTATTCTGTACCCTTCAAATAATGTGTGTGTGTGTGTTAGTATGAAAGCCTATATGTATATATATATATATATATATATATATATATATATATATATATATATATGCAGTCCTAAATTATGAGTGAATTCCAGTCAATTCCTTCATATAAGGAATATTCCTCAATTATCGGGACACTCATCTAAGAAAAGACCATTATGTTTTCTCAATTTAGTTGCATACCGGGTATTGTATCCTCTAATCCGTTTTTGGCACCCCCTTATTCTGTACCCTTCAAATAATGTGTGTGTGGTGTGTTAGCATGAAAGCCTATATGTATGTATATATATATATATATATATATGCAGTCCTAAATTATGAGTGAATTCCAGTCAATTCCTTCATATAAGGAATATTCCTCAATTATCGGGACACTCATCTAAAAAAAGACCATTATGTTTTCTCAATTTAGTTGCATATCGTAAGAAACATTTTTCAATAAATGCTTGCTACTTTTTCCTTGATACTATATCACTTCCTTTGTCTGAATAGATCTAAGTAGACCTAATAATATTTATATTTTCACAAACACTATTTTTCAGAATTAAAGTAACTAAGTTTGTATTTATTGTAATTGAAATAACTTTGGAGGAAGGTCGCATCAAAGTTATTATCTTTGATTATAAAATCATATTGGTTTATTTACCTATTTGTCTGTGTGTCTGTGGAGGGTGTTTCCTCACAGATAGATCTTAGGTCATGGACGGTCTCATTAAATTTTAGAGATGATCCAGATACTGATTTGCATTTTTCGACATTTTAAAGATATCAACAACAAAAATTGAATGTTGTTATACTAAATGGGATTCTCACATAATTTGACAATAAATAGATTTCATGCCTCAGAAGAGACCCTGAAATTTAGGAGGTGATAAAGATCAAGATCACTCTTTTGGATCAACATGGCACTTTTCACCATCTACGGCCAACACAGGAAAAGGGAAATGCGCTGTCGATAGACTTTAGTATTTTAAACATTACATAAGAGTCATTATCTGTCAGGGTATGCATTTGATATTTTAGTCCGTAGACGAATAAAATGTTGGCAATATTTATTGAGAGGTCTGAAATCTCTTATCATCATCATCATGATCAACCCACATCATCATCATCATCACCTATTATTATTATTATTATTATTATTATTATTATTATTATTATTATTATTATTATTATTATTATTATTATTATTATTATTATTATTACAAAAAACTTGCCTTATATATATTATTTTCAATGAGACAAATTAATTAGAGTGAAGGAAAAACCTTAAGTAGATTAGAGAAAAAAAGGAAGAACGGTGATTAAGTAAATATAAAGTTGCAAGTGAACTTGACCCAGCATGAAAAACGACTAAATATTTAGAAAGATATACACATGCACGTACACAGATTCAAAACTTGCTATTGTTTGATATACGAAAACAAGAAATGGGTATGTTTAGTTTGGCTAAACACCTTCCTATAATCTCAACGAATTCCAATGCAACAGTAATATCGAGACTTTTACATTACTAACTAGGTAAGTCTGTTTACATAAACTTTTGTTAGAGTTGTGGTGGCCGATGTGGTAACCTTCATGACTGGAGAACGCCAGACCGTGGTTTAAATGTCGCTCAAACTCGTTAGTTCTTTTGGTCGCTGCAATCTCACCATCCTTGTGAGCTAATGATGGGGGTTTTGGGGGAGCCTATAGGTCTATCTGATGAGTCATCAGCAGCCATTGCCTGGCTCTCCTTGGTCCTAGCTTGGGTGGAGAGGGTTTTGTACGCTGATCACATGATACATGGTCAGTCTCTATGGCATTGTCCTGTTTGATATGGCAATTTAACTTTCTCTTACCTCTGCCATTCATGAGCGGCCATTAAACCTGTAAACCTTCATACCGCATTTTCCATCATTTGCTTACCATCCGATTCTTTGTAGTTTTACCGCTGATATCTATATTTTGGCTTTTATCTTCGAATTATAAAGTTATTTCCTTCCTTTGGCCCTTCAAAACGATCATGAATATCTGGTTCCTTTTATAAAACAATTTATATTTTTTTCTAATGAACGTTATTGATTCATACTGCATTTATATCATTATTCTGTATTAACGCCGTTCTTTTTTTATATATCGTTTATTTTATGAAATGTTTTTGTAATTTAATCCCTTAAATTATTAGGCCATTTATATGAAACTTAATTTATTGATACGCTAATACATATTTCCTAGATTTTAACTCTCTCTCTCTCTCTCTCTCTCTCTCTCTCTCTCTCTCTCTCTCTCTCTCTGTGTTTGCGTAATACTTTATTACGTTTATTATGAGCCATTGATTTATCCTTAAATCTTAATTTTCTACTGTAAATCAGAATCTGCAGTAGGTCAACTAGCTTTAAGAGTACATATAAGGAGTCCTCGAGCTTGATTGATAATTCAATAGACATCAGTTTGATCTTTAAATTATTCCAATATATCAAACTCCTGTAATCTATTGTAAGCTTTATCTACAATGATATATTACTATCTTAAAAAAGATAATTCAAAGCAAAATGTGATTGTGTATTGTTTTCTAAGTTAGGCGAATCTATTACATTGGATTTTACAATAGGGCTTCATAATACTAGACCCGTACTTGCTCTGCCGGTTTCAATTTGTAAATATCCTTTTTACATTTAATATCAAATACTATCATTATCAACGATCCGCTTTATTTCAGCATATTTTACATTTCTATAGACTATGAAATGTGAAAATTTATTTCTATGCTCAATTCACTAATATGACCTCAATTACCTT
>NC_090728.1:15183630-15216130 GCF_036898095.1 Palaemon carinicauda | reverse complement strand
AAACCAGCAGTGAACTAGTGGAATAACTTCGCAAAGGATGAAAATCCAGTTCAATTATGGAAATTTCTCCATGCCTTGTGCTATGGTTTTTAGACAACATATGAGGACAAGAGTAAGCTATTTCAAACTAGATAGGAGAATAGTATTTAGAACATGGCAAAATAAGAGATTTGAAACTGGTCATTAGAAACAAGCATGTCTATAAGCTGTTTTATGCCCAATACCTACAGATAATCTTATTCTGAGTTCTTTATAAAGCTCAAACTCATCCCCCACAATTTGTACATGCCTTAACGTAACTAAATTTGTGTTAAGAGATTGAACACATTAGAGCTTAGAAATGATACACTAACTAATATTTCTTGAAGTTTGAAATTTAAACAAAAGCCCTGCATAATCAACTTGAATGATATCAAAAGATCTATACACCGTTGGAAATTATATGACGAACTATATGTTACACAACTAGAGGATTTGTGTCCTGAGTCTGAGTTTTCTATTAAACTGCAACTGATTAACATTTTTTTTATTATTATTCTAATTCCCCTGTTTTTTACCAGCAATACTTTATTCCTTGTTTTCTGTAGTTTTTTTTTCCATCCCTATGACGAGTACCTAACGACAGTCACCCAAGACAGAAGAAAAGTATGTCGAGTGTTTGCTTTAAATAATCATCAAATAAGATTTCATGTGTTCATCCAAGAGCTATATATATATATATATATATATATAGTATATATATATATATATATATATATATATATATATATATATATATATATATATATATATATATATATATATATATATATATATATATATATATATATATATATATATATATATATATATATATATATATATATATATATATATATATATATATATATATATATATATATATATATATATATATATATATATATTACTGCTCTTGGATGAACACATAAAATTTTATTTGATGATTATTTAAAGCAAACACTCGACAACCCACACACACATATATATATATATATATATATATATATATATATATATATATATATATATATATATATATATGTATGTTAATATCTTAGTTTGTCAATGATTTTATATATATTTCATTTATTGTTTTCATTTGTTCATTGAAGATATGATCCCCAGCCCTTAAAATAAGCGGACCTTATGTAGATTTGAGTATTTTATGGAAATTTCAATGTAGTCTTCATTCAAGTTGTTATATGTAATTTTACGTAATTTTTAAGAATTAAAACTCTATTTCACGTATGTTTGGTACAAAGTCTTACATAATCTATTTGAGAGCGTTGTTGGATTCGTGCAAGATATAAGCAAGGGCTTAGGTAATGTTCTTTTATATTTTATGATTTATTACGTAACGTTTGAGAGAGAATATTCAGAACAAGTGCTCAGGAAGATTAACTACCATGTGTTTTAGAAACGTTGCGAAGACACCGGTGAGAGGATATCTTATTTCTATTTCGAGGACAAAAGTGGGCATAGTGAGCTGACTGAGTGAGCTGTCTGCCGTGGCGTACATCGTGGTTGGGAGACTAATATTTCTCAACTTTGACCCTTGGCGCAGCCCCCATGCTTGCAGACCTCGATCCTGGAACATTTTGGAAGCAGTTAGATTTCATATAAAGGTGACCGACGGTTGGGTTAGAGTCAGATAGAGATAGAGATCAAGATAGAACTGCAGCCTGAAGATAGTCTCCTTCCCCTCTCCCTCTCTCACACTCGCTATTGTTGAAAGAGTTCAATACGTTAATGTGTCCACTCCTAAGTGACTCTGTGCCCCAAAGCAAATCGTGTGTCGAAAAGATACGCAAGATTAGAAGGTGAATTTTAATTCATTGTATTAGGGTGAGTACCCTGACTTACGATGAAATCTCGATAGTGTATATAAAGACCAGTAAACAGTCATTTATCTTTTATTTTGTAAGGGAAATGTTATGAACATTATGCAATGTGAGATGCGTAGAGAATTATAATAGTTGTATTGAAATATTTTGTATTAATATAATATTTCTTTTTGTAAGGCAAAATATATTAAATAGTTTTTTTACTCTAAGCAATCGTTAACGAGTTGTTAGTGTTTGTTTTGACGAATGCGGGTCGGGCTTCCGTAGATCCTCAGTCGTCTTTAAGTAACATAACTCAAAAGGAGTTAGTACCGGCTCACGTACGTGACAGTGAGGGTTATATTTATCTTACGGTATCTCAGGGGAGGGAAGGAATTAACACACCCACGAGAGGAGTTCTAACCATCATGGATTAAAAGCTAAGTCAAGGTTTTATAAGTGTTTTGTTATGATAGTGATATTGAAGGGCATGCATGCACGTTAGATATCGTTAATGACGAACATTTGTAAAATAAGACTGTACTTCGGGTTGCCGGATAGGAAGTGTTACAATGAATAGTTAAGGTTAGTAATAAATGTGAATATTTTTATTCCTGGTCAAATAATGATATAAACACAACGCAATGTCTCGATTTATTGAATGATAGGAACAGAAAAGAATCCTTGAAAGTCTGTTAAAGAACCTGGTAATATGCAAACCAAGTTAGGGTAAGTTTAGATTTCCCTATTTATTGAAGATTCTATATGTTTACTACTTTGGATTCTTTAGAGTAAATATATAATGGTGCCGTGACCAGGATTATTATTATTATTATCGAGGGTGATGATTAATACTGAGGGATAAAGTATATATTTAACATTATTATTGGTGTTAATACGTGAATATGTTTGAGAGATGTTTTTACCAACATTACGTGTCGTGAGAAAGTGTTCATAGCAGCAGGTTGTTATGGCTAGGTCGTAATTGGCAATTTAGAAAACAGTTGACACCGTACTTTTTTGCCGTGAATCATATGAGGAGATTGGATATTTCATATGCATTATACATTCTGAATTGATCAGTGTTAATCGTTGCCACTAATTAAAAACATTTAAGTATGAAAATTATTTTTCACTAGTTATGATTTTTATTGAAAAATTATTTAAAGTAGGAATAATTGTTGTAGTTGAGTTTCGGCAATTCTTTAATAGTTGAAAGTGAAGTTAATGAATTGATTCTTTCCTATGATGAAATTTTTGAGTTGTGTGAGTTTGTGCCCACATTGGTAATATTGTTGTCGCAAAAAGGCGTCCATTTTGTCAATGATCGGGAATCCATTGATGGGTTAAACTAGTCTTGGCATTAATTAAGAATAAAGTTGTCGCACAGGTGGCCATCTTGTTAATGACCGAGCAGTTAAGTTGAAGTTGTTTAATACGAAAATGGGAAAGAATTCAATATAGTTGTGTTGTTGGAAATAATGTATATAATTATGCTGATAACTTTTGAATTGAATTTCTCTTGAAGTGTGTTAATTAATTGTATTTTATGGGGTGGTTAAATATGAAAAATTTTTGAAATTGTATATTCTCTATGAACAGTTGTTTGTTGAAATTGCTGAAAATTTGAAAATTTATTGGTTTTAGCTGGTTTGATAATTATCTTTGGAAAAATATCTGATAAAGAAGCTTTGGTGAGGTCACGAGGTGGTTACAAGGGCGTAATCACCAAATAGGTAAATAAGATAGACTCTGCTATTGTTGCAGGTAATGTCAATACATTGTCTTCAATTGAGGATATAATTATGAAGCAAATGAAGATTGTGCACGACTTGAATAAAAAGATATTAGGCTTAACCACTGAAGAAGATCGAATGAAAGAAGTGGAAGAGCAAGCAAAATATGAAGTAGTAGTTGGTGAACATTGGTATAAGTTGGGCAATGCCATCACAGCAATATCAGGAAGTGGTTCTTCTGGAAATCCTCCACCCACACATAAGACTAATGTTAGACTGCCTAAATTGGATCTCCCACATTTCACAGGAGATGTGTTGGAGTGGAATTCCTTTTGGGAATTGTATAATGTCTCGGTACACCAGCGAGGGGATTTAGAACTGATTCAGAAATTCTCATATCTGCAAAGTTTGCTCACAGGAGATGCTCTAAAACGGATTTCAGGATTTAAGTTGGAAGCTGCGAATTATTCACAAGCTATATCTCTCCTCAGAACCACATATGGGAAAAGGGATGAGATCAAACGAGTTCAGGTAAGAAGATTATTAGAAATGGAGTCTCCATCTCCTGATTCAGAAGCATTGAAATCATTCAGAGCAAATTTTGAATGCTCGATTAGATCATTAGAGAGTGAAAACCTGGAGTTGAATGAGCTCTACACTATTCTGCTTCATAGTAAGTTGCCTAAGAGTGTTAGTGAAACTGTAAAACGCAAAAGTGGGATGATTGGCTTGTATTTGATACATTTAAGAAATATCTGGAAGAAGAAATTCACAATCTAAGATCTTTCGTCTCAACGGATGTAAGTAAACCTGGAACTTTATCAACAATATCTACGTTTACAGTGAATCAGTCACAATCTGTTAGACTTAAGACCAAAGGAATTGTGAATAAATTTAGTTCTCAACAAATAAGAAAATGTGCGTTGTGTGAAGGCGAACACTGGTGGACACAGTGTAAAACTTATGCCAGTAGGGATAAGAAATTGAGTCGTCTCGGGTTTTCACGATTGTGTTTTGTGTGTGCATTGAATAAACACTTTAGTGTAGATTGTGAAAAGCAAATTTGTGGAAACGGATGCAGATTAAAACATCATCGTGTATTATGTGATAAACAACAAACCAGCGAACCAAGTAAATCAACAAATAAATCAGCAAATAAACCTAATATTAATGGTATGCAGGTTGGAACACTTTCCGTAAGTGATCAGGGTCAGAAATCCAAGCAGAGGTCAATTTTACCAACAGCCACAATTGTGTTAAAAGGTAAAAGAAGACATTTGGTACGCCTTCGTGGATTATTGGACACTTGTGCAGAACGAACCTTTTTCAGGAGGTCAGCACTTAAGGACGTACAGTATAGATCTAAAGGCATGGAAAAAATTGCCTTAAGGGGTTATTTGACAAGCAAACCTGTGAATGAGTATGAGACGGTTAGTGTTTCCATACCTTATAAGGGTAGATTGATTATTATGGATTGTATTGTGGTAGATGAGTTACCAAAGTATACTAAGAAATTCAACGTTAAACGAAATTTGAAAACGTGTAAAACCAAAATTTGTCTAGCGGACAAGGATTTCAATCTGCCTGTGGACAAACAAGCACCCATTGATATGTTGGTAGGCGTTGATAATGTCTATAACATATTACACCCCGGATTCAGGAAAGCTGGAAAATTGATATTGTTACCTACCATATTTGGATATGTTGTGACAGGGTCCTGTAATGCCCCTCCAGTGCAGGAAACTCAGGTAACTGTGTTAAAGCTAGCAACTAACGAGGAAGTAATTAAAGCTACTCATAAATTTGATAGTGATATAAAGAATGATTTGGATATTTTGTGGAATTTAGATAAAGTAGGTACTGACTACAATGAATTGAAAGAACATGATCGAAAGGTTCTTGAAGACTTTGAAAGTACCATTGTATATTCTGAAATGGAGAAGCAATATGTTGTGGCCTTACCATGGAAGTCTAATAAGTCAAGGCTTCCATCCAATTTTGGCATGGCGTTGGGCCGGGTTAAGCAACAGTGTGCAAAATTTCAGAAGGATGAAGCCTACCTGAACCACTATCAGAAAATCCTGAAGGATCAGGAGGATAGGGGGTTCATTGAAAGGGTAGATAAAAACAATGTGGTTGAAAATTGTCATTATCTAACACATCATAGTGTACAAAAAGATAGTGCCACCGCTCCAATCAGAATAGTTTTTGACTGTTCTTGGAGACAAGGTAAAAATGGATTGAGCCTTAACGACTGTCTGTGGACTGGACTACATATTACGACAGATTTGTTCAAGGTCTTATTGTAGTTCAGGACTAACAACTACGCCTGTATTAGTGATATAGAAAAAGCTTTTCTTATGGTGCAATTGAGAGAAGAAGACTGCAATTACACACGGTTTTTATGGTTGCAAGACCCAACGGATCCAAATAGCGAATTAATTATATATAGGGTTAGAGTGGTATTGTTTGGGGCTACATGTTCTCCATTTCTTTTGAATGCCACTATTAAATCAAATCTGGCATCTATAAGAAAAGATACGAGTTGTACTGAAATGGTGGATATGATGAGAAGGAGATTATATGTGGAGAACCTTCAATTTACCTCCAATAATGAAGAAGAATTAATAAACTTATTTTTTGGCGCAAACAAAATATTTGCACAGGCGCACTTGTATTTAAAGGAATGGACTAGTAATAGTGGTCTTTTGAATACTGTTGCGGGTGCTTATCGTATAAAATCAGAAGAGAAGCAAACCTATAAAGTCTTAGGCCTAAATTGGAACATCTCTAATGATAAATTAACAATAACACCTAATCATCTTAAGATTGGTCAAACAAAACGTGAAATACTAAGTGCAATTACCCAAATTTATGATCCTTTAGGAATGCTTATCCCTATTACGATACGAGCTAGAATATTTTTACAGGATTTGTGGAAACAGCAGTTGAAATGGGATGATCTACTTTCAGTTCCTTTATTAGAACAGTGGAATGAGTTATCCAAAGACTTAGAGAAAAGTCTCATTATTTCCTTCTCCAGAGGCACTAATCTGGAGAAAACGGATTATCTCCACATGTTCTGTGATGCTAGCATAACAGCTTATGGTTGTGTGGCCTATCGAGCAAGTGGTAAAACTTTGTCTCTGATTATGGCAAAGGGTAGAGTAGCACCCAATAAAGAGTTGACTGTACCTAAATTAGAATTAATGGCTTTGTTGTTAGGTGCAAGACTGTGTGAATTTATAGTTGAAACTTTTGAAGAAAATAAATTTGAGAAAATAATAATTTGGTCTGATAGTAAAGTTGCCCTGGGATGGTTAGTGACAAAGAATAATTTGCCAATATTTGTGAAAAATAAAGTATTGGAAATCAACACTATAACTACGGGGATCGTCTTTTCTTACGTCCCATCTTCAGAAAACCCTAGCGACTGGATTACTAGAGGAAAAAGGACAGAAGAAGTAAGAAATAACTCCTTTTGGTGGGAGAGACCTCCCTGGTTAAAATCAGAAAACCACACCTATCCTATTGACAGGACATGGGATAAAGAAGCACAAGCACAGGATGAAGTTATTCAAGTCCATCTTGGAGGGAACAGTGAAAAAACCCATCTGCTGAACTGGGAAAGATTTAGCAGAGTGGATAAATTTTCTAAAACTATAGCTAGGATTAGGCGATTAATTCACAATTGCAAATCAACTGGCTGTAGAAAATTTTGAAGTTTAACGCGCGAAGAACTTCAAGCTAAAAATAAAATGATTATCCTCTTACAAAATGAATACTTTCCATAAGAATATAAAGCTTTGGAAAAGGGGGTAAAGTTTCATAATTGACCTTATTAGTACAATTGAATCTCTTCTTGGAAGAAGGAATTATAAGATACAGAGGAAGATTGGAACATGTCGCACAGGCGGCAGAAATAAGATTCCCAATGTTACTGCCGAAAAGTTGTTTTCTCACAAAATTGATAGTAAGGGAGCATCACTGTTTACAAGCTCACATGGGAGTAAATGCAACCGTGGCAGGTGTGAGACAGGAATATTGGGTCCCACAGCTTCCCCAGTTATCCAAAAGTGTAATTCATCATTGTGTAATCTGTAAGAAAACACAAGGGAGACCCTACCGTGTAAATATTGCTCCACCATTGCCAGAATTTCGGGTGCAGAGAAAACAACCCTTTAGCATTACCGGGGTAGATTATACAGGAGCGTTGTTAACTTAGGAGAAACAGCAAAATCCTTAAAAAGCCTATATCGTGTTGTTTACTTGTCCAGTTACTAGAGGAATCCATATCAAATTAGTAAAAGATCTGTCCTGCGATTCATTTCTTATGGTGTTCCGAAAGTTTTGTAGCCGTTGGGGATTTCATTCTTTAATGCTAAGTGACAATGCTACTACTTTTGTATCGACTTCAGTTTATTTGAAAAATATGGCAGAAAGTTTCTTAGTGCAAGAACACCTGAATGCTATTGAATGTAAATGGAAGTTCATACCAGCCAGAGCACCTTGGTTTGGAGCTATATGGGAAAGATTGATTGGTCTTTTGAAAACCTGTCTAAAGAAAGTAATAGGCCAGGCCTTTCTCAGCTTTAGTGAACTTTCCTGTGTTGTGACTGAACTTGAAGCAATTATTATGACAGACCCTTAAGTTACACATCGGGAGATCTTGACCAGTTGGATATTCTGACGCCCAATCATTTGATTTTAGGACGTAGATTGAGATCTTTCCCTAGGGAAGTCATAGATAGGAAAGATGAAACTAAGGACCCTCTGTATGGTGGGAATAAGGATGTTGGAAAGCGATTTTTGTACATTACAAAAAAATGTGATGACCTGTGGCAAAGGTGGGAGAGAGAATATTTAACTTCT
Source organism: Palaemon carinicauda (assembly GCF_036898095.1). Classification (NCBI taxonomy): domain Eukaryota; kingdom Metazoa; phylum Arthropoda; class Malacostraca; order Decapoda; family Palaemonidae; genus Palaemon; species Palaemon carinicauda. The sequence goes on along the minus strand of NC_090728.1, from coordinate 15,207,678 downwards.
CTCAGAGAAACTCATCGGGTAGGAATCAGACACGAATCTTGGCCCAAAATGGGAGATGTTGTGTTGATACACGATGAAGGACCGAAAAGTCGTTGGAAGCTTGGTCAAATTGTTTAATTACACGAGGGACCGGATGATGCCTTGCGCGTGGTTACTTTAAAAACCCCACAAGGTCAAGTAATGAGACCTGTTGTCAAGCTATATCCTTTGGAATTATGGCAAGAGACTGATGTTGTCATATCTGAGAAAACTAATAACAAAAACACCCGACCGAGCAGGAAAACAGCACAGGTGGCTACTGAGGTGAGAAGAGCCCTCATTCAAGCGGGACAATTATAACTGTAAATATTGTTTCTGTTTGCTGGGAGTGTATCGTGACTTATGATGAAATCACGATAGTGTATATAAAGACCAGTAAACAGTCATTTATCTTTTATTTTGAAAGGGAAATATTATGAACATTAGGCAATGTGAGATGCGTAGAGAATTATAATAGTTGTATTGAAATATTTTGTAATAATATAATATTTCTTTTTGTCGTAGTTTTGTAAGGGAAAATATATTAAATAGTTGTTTGACTCTAAGCAATCGTTAACGAATTGTTAGTGTTTGTTTTGACGAATGCGGGTCGCGCTTCCGTAGATCCTCAGTCGTCTTCGAATAATATAACTCAGAAGGAGTTAGTACCGGCTCACGTACGTGACAGTGAGGGTTATAGTTACCTTACGGTATCTCAGGGGAGGGAAAAAATTAACACACCCACGAGAGGAGTTCTAACCATCATGGATTAAAAGCTAAGTCAAGGTTTTATAAGTGTTTTGTTATGTTAGTGATAATGAGGGGCATGCATGCACGTTAGATATCGTTAATGAAGAAACATTTGTAAAATAATACTGTACTTCGGGTTGCCGGATAGGAAGTGTTACAATGAATAGTTAAGGTTAGTAATAAATGTGAATATTTTTATTCCTGGTCAAATAATGATATAAACACAACGCAATGTCTCGATTTATTGAATGATAGGAACAGACAAGAATCCTTGAAAATCTGTTAAAGAACCTGGTAATATGCAAACCAAATTAGGGTAAGTTTAGGTTTCCATATTTATTGAAGATTCTATATGTTTACAATTTTGGATTCTTTTGAGTAAATATAGTGAGTGTTGGCATTGTATAACATTTATTGTAAGCGGCCTTATAAGAAGTATAGATTTTGTCACGTGATCTGGTTGTCTATTATTTATTAAGTACTTAGTCAAATGTGAACATTGTGAACAACATTTGTATAGCTTCTGATTGCATTATTTCTTTTCTTAGACTAAGGTTTATACAGACATAATAGTTCCGGTTAAGTTTTTATTTTTATTTCAGATCGTCACATTTTTGTCTTAATCTAAGCAGTTTTTAGACAATTTTCCAGTGACTTAGTTTTCTTATGTAAATTATTTTCAAAGTGTATTATATATATATATATATATATATATATATATATATATATATATATATATATATATATATATATATATATATATATATATATATATATATATATATATATATATATATATATATATATATATATATATATATATATATGTGTGTGTTTTTTTATTTATTTAGTTATTTATTTATTTATTTGTTTATTTAGTTATTTAGTTATTTAGTTATTTAGTTATTTAGTTATTTATTTAGTTATTTAGTTATTTAGTTATTTATTTAGTTATTTAGTTATTTAGTTATTTAGTTATTTATCTAGTTATTTAGTTATTTAGTTATTTAGTTATTTATTTAGTTATTTAGTTATTTAGTTATTTATTTAGTTATTTAGTTATTTATTTAGTTATTTAGTTATTTAGTTATTTAGTTATTTATTTATTTATTTAGTTATTTAGTTATTTATTTAGTTATTTAGTTATTTAGTTATTTAGTTATTTATTTAGTTATTTAGTTATTTAGTTATTTAGTTATTTATTTAGTTATTTAGTTATTTAGTTATTTATTTAGTTATTTAGTTATTTAGTTATTTATTTAGTTATTTAGTTATTTAGTTATTTAGTTATTTATTTAGTTATTTAGTTATTTATTTGGTTATTTAGTTATTTAGTTATTTAGTTATTTATTTATTTATTTAGTTATTTATTTAGTTATTTAGTTATTTATTTAGTTACTTAGTTATTTAGTTATTTAGTTATTTATTTAGTTATTTAGTTATTTAGTTATTTAGTTAGTTATTTAGATATTTAGTTATTTAGTTAGTTATGTAGTTATTTATTTATTTAGTTATTTATTTAGTTATTTAGTTATTTAGTTATTTATTTAGTTATTTAGTTATTTAGTTAGTTATTTAGTTATTTAGTTATTTAGTTAGTTATTTATTTATTTATTTAGTTATTCAGTTATTTAGTTATTTATTTATTTATTTATTTAGTTATTTAGTTATTTAGTTATTTATTTAGTTATTTAGTTATTTAGTTATTTATTTAGTTATTTAGTTATTTAGTTATTTAGTTATTTAGTTATTTATTTAGTTATTTAGTTATTTATTTATTTATTTAGTTATTTAGTTAGTTATTTAGTTATTTAGTTATTTAGTTATTTAATTATTTATTTAGTTATTTAGTTATTTATTTAATTATTTAGTTATTTAGTTATTTAGTTATTTATTTAGTTATTTAGTTATTTAGTTATTTATTTAGTTATTTAATTATTTAGTTAGTTATTTAGTTATTTAGTTATTTAGTTAGTTATTTAGTTATTTATTTAGTTATTTAGTTATTTAGTTATTTATTTAGTTATTTAGTTATTTATTTAGTTATTTAGTTATTTAATTATTTATTTAGTTATTTAGTTATTTATTTAGTTATTTAGTTATTTAGTTATTTAGTTATTTAGTTAGTTATTTAGTTATTTAGTTATTTAGTTAGTTATTTAGTTATTTAGTTATTTATTTAGTTATTTAGTTATTTATTTAGTTATTTAGTTATTTAGTTATTTAGTTATTTAGTTAGTTATTTAGTTATTTAGTTATTTAATTATTTAGTTATTTATTTAGTTATTTAGTTATTTAGTTAGTTATTTAGTTATTTAGTTAATTTAGTTATTTAGTTATTTATTTATTTATTTATTTAGTTATTTAGTTAGTTATTTAGTTATTTAGTTATTTATTTATTTATTTAGTTATTTAGTTAGTTATTTAGTTATTTAGTTATTTAGGATTTTAGTTATTTAGTTATTTATTTAGTTATTTAGTTATTTAATTATTTAGTTATTTATTTAGTTATTTAGTTATTTAGTTAGTTATTTAGTTATTTAGTTATTTTAGTTATTTAGTTATTTAGTTATTTATTTATTTATTTATTTATTTATTTAGTTATTTAGTTATTTAGTTATTTAGTTATTTATTTAGTTATTTAGTTATTTAGTTATATAGTTATTTAGTTATTTATTTAGTTATTTAGTTATTTAGTTATTTAGTTATTTATTTAGTTATTTAGTTATTTAGTTATTTAGTTATTTATTTAGTTATTTAGTTAGTTATTTAGTTATTTAGTTATTTATTTAGTTATTTAGTTATTTAGTTAGTTATTTAGTTATTTAGTTAGTTATTTAGTTATTTAGTTATTTAGTTATTTATTTAGTTATTTAGTTATTTATTTAGTTATTTAGTTATTTAGTTATTTAGTTATTTATTTAGTTATTTAGTTATTTATTTAGTTGTTTAGTTATTTAGTTATTTAGTTATTTATTTAGTTAGTTATTCAGTTATTTAGTTATTTAGTTATTTATTTAGTTAGTTATTTAGTTAGTTATTTAGTTATTTATTTAGTTATTTAGTTATTTATTTAGTTATTTATTTATTTAGTTAGTTATTTAGTTATTTAGTTAGTTATTTAGTTAGTTATTTAGTTATTTAGTTATTTTGTTATTTAGTTATTTAGTTAGTTATTTAGTTATTTAGTTATTTATTTAGTTATTTATTTATTTATTTAGTTATTTAGTTATTTATTTAGTTATTTAGTTATTTAGTTATTTATTTAGTTATTTATTTAGTTATTTATATATGTATTTAGTTATTTAGTTATTTATTTAGTTATTTAGTTAGTTATTTAGTTATTTAGTTATTTAGTTAGTTATTTAGTTATTTATTTATTTAGTTATTTAGTTATTTAGTTAGTTATTTAGTTATTTAGTTATTTATTATTTAGTTATTTATTTAGTTATTTAGTTATTTATTTAGTTATTTAGTTATTTATTTATTTATTTATTTATTTATTTAGTTATTTAGTTAGTTAGTTATTTAGTTAGTTATTTAGTTATTTAGTTAGTTATTTAGTTATATAGTTATTTAGTTTTTTAGTTATTTATTTATTTAGTTATTTAGTTATTTAGTTAGTTAGTTATTTAGTTATTTAGTTATTTATTTAGTTATTTAGTTATTTATTTAGTTATTTAGTTATTTAGTTATTTATTTAGTTATTTAGTTTTTTAGTTAGTTATTTAGTTATTTAGTTATTTAGTTATTTATTTAGTTATTTAGTTATTTAGTTATTTAGTTATTTATTTAGTTATTTAGTTATTTAGTTAGTTATTTAGTTATTTAGTTATTTATTTAGTTATTTAGTTATTTATTTAGTTATTTAGTTATTTAGTTAGTTATTTAGTTATTTAGTTATTTAGTTATTTAGTTATTTATTTAGTTATTTAGTTATTTATTTAGTTATTTAGTTATTTAGTTATTTAGTTAGTTATTTATTTAGTTATTTAGTTATTTAGTTATTTAGTTATTTATTTAGTTATTTAGTTATTTAGTTATTTATTTAGTTATTTAGTTATTTATTTAGTTATTTAGTTATTCAGTTATTTAGTTATTTAGTTATTTAGTTATTTATTTATTTATTTAGTTATTTATTTAGTTATTTATTTATTTAGTTATTTAGTTATTTATTTAGTTATTTAGTTATTTAGTTATATATTTAGTTATTTAGTTATTTAGTTATTTATTTAGTTATTTAGTTATTTAGTTATTTATTTAGTTATTTAGTTATTTATTTAGTTATTTAGTTATTTAGTTATTTAGTTATTTATTTATTTATTTAGTTATTTAGTTATTTATTTAGTTATTTAGTTATTTAGTTATTTAGTTATTTATTTAGTTATTTAGTTATTTATTTGGTTATTTAGTTATTTAGTTATTTAGTTATTTATTTAGTTATTAAGTTATTTAGTTATTTAGTTAGTTATTTAGATATTTAGTTATTTAGTTAGTTATATAGTTATTTAGTTATTTAGTTATTTATTTAGTTATTTAGTTATTTATTTAGTTATTTAGTTATTTAGTTAGTTATTTAGTTATTTAGTTAGTTATTTATTTATTTATTTATTTATTTATTTATTTAGTTATTTAGTTATTTATTTATTTATTTATTTAGTTATTTAGTTATTTAGTTATTTAGTTATTTATTTAGTTATTTAGTTATTTAGTTATTTAGTTATTTAGTTATTTATTTAGTTATTTTTTTAGTTATTTAGTTATTTAGTTAGTTATTTAGTTATTTAGTTATTTAGTTATTTAGTTAGTTATTTAGTTATTTATTTAGTTATTTAGTTATTTAGTTATTTATTTAGTTATTTAGTTATTTATTTAGTTATTTAGTTATTTAGTTAGTTATTTAGTTATTTAGTTATTTAGTTATTTAGTTATTTAGTTATTTATTTAGTTATTTAGTTATTTATTTAGTTATTTAGTTATTTAGTTAGTTATTTATTTAGTTATTTAGTTATTTAGTTATTTAGTTATTTATTTAGTTATTTAGTTATTTAGTTATTTATTTAGTTATTTAGTTATTTATTTAGTTATTTAGTTATTTAGTTATTTATTTAGTTATTTAGTTATTTAGTTAGTTATTTAGTTATTTAGTTATTTAGTTATTTATTTATTTATTTATTTATTTAGTTATTTAGTTATTTAGTTATTTATTTATTTAGTTATTTAGTTATTTAGTTATTTATTTAGTTATTTAGTTATTTAGTTATTTATTTAGTTATTTAGTTATTTAGTTATTTAGTTTGTTATTTAGTTATTTAGTTATTTATTTAGTTATTTAGTTATTTTTTTAGTTATTTAGTTATTTATTTAGTTATCTAGTTATTTAGTTTCTTTAGTTTTTCAGTTATTTATTTAGTTATTTAGTTATTTAGTTAGTTATTTAGTTATTTAGTTAGTTATTTAGTTATTTAGTTATTTTAGTTATTTAGTTATTTATTTTTTTATTTATTTATTTATTTAGTTATTTAGTTATTTAGTTATTTAGTTATTTATTTAGTTATTTAGTTATTTAGTTATTTATTTAGTTATTTAGTTATTTATTTAGTTATTTAGTTATTTATTTAGTTATTTAGTTATTTAGTTATTTATTTATTTAGTTAGTTATTTAGTTATTTAAATATTTAGTTATTTAGTTATTTATTTAGTTATTTAGTTATTTAGTTATTTATTTATTTAGTTAGTTATTTAGTTATTTAGTTATTTAGTTATTTATTTAGTTATTTAGTTATTTAGTTATTTAGTTATTTATTTAGTTATTTAGTTATTTAGTTAGTTATTTAGATATTTAGTTATTTAGTTAGTTATGTAGTTATTTAGTTATTTAGTTATTTATTCAGTTATTTAGTTATTTAGTTATTTATTTAGTTATTTAGTTATTTAGTTAGTTATTTAGTTATTTAGTTATTTAGTTATTTAGTTATTTATTTATTTATTTATTTAGTTATTCAGTTATTTGGTTATTTATTTATTTAGTTATTTAGTTATTTAGTTATTTAGTTATTTATTTAGTTATTTAGTTATTTAGTTATTTATTTAGTTATTTAGTTATTTAGTTATTTAGTTATTTATTTAGTTATTTTGTTATTTATTTATTTATTTAGTTATTTAGTTAGTTATTTAGTTATTTAGTTATTTAGTTATTTAGTTATTTATTTAATTATTGATTTAGTTATTTAGTTATTTATTTAGTTATTTAGTTATTTAGTTATTTATTTAGTTATTTAGTTATTTAGTTATTTAGTTATTTATTTAGTTATTTAGTTATTTAGTTATTTAGTTAGTTATTTAGTTATTTATTTAGTTATTTAGTTATTTAGTTATTTATTTAGTTATTTAGTTATTTATTTAGTTATTTAGTTATTTAGTTATTTAGTTATTTAATTATTTATTCAGTTATTTAGTTATTTTTTTAGTTATTTAGTTATTTAGTTATTTAGTTATTTATTTAGTTATTTAGTTATTTAGTTATTTAGTTAGTTATTCAGTTATTTAGTTAGTTATTTAGTTATTTAGTTATTTAGTTATTTATTTAGTTATTTAGTTATTTATTTAGTTATTTAGTTATTTAGTTATTTAGTTATTTATTTATTTAGTTATTTAGTTATTTAGTTATTTAATTATTTAGTTATTTATTTAGTTATTTAGTTATTTAGTTAGTTATTTAGTTATTTAGTTAATTTAGTTATTTAGTTATTTATTTATTTATTTATTTATTTATTTATTTATTTATTTAGTTATTTAGTTAGTTATTTAGTTATTTAGTTATTTATTTATTTATTTAGTTATTTAGTTATTTATTTAGTTATTTAGTTATTTAGTTATTTAGTTATTTATTTAGTTATTTATTTAATTATTTAGTTATTTATTTAGTTATTTAGTTATTTAGTTATTTAGTTAGTTATTTAGTTATTTAGTTATTTTAGTTATTTAGTTATTTATTTATTTTTTATCTATTTATTTAGTTATTTAGTTATTTAGTTATTTAACCCTGGATAGGTACGGTGGGTCGTTTGCGACCCCGAGCGTCAAAAAAAAACAGGTTTTTCTCACGTGACTCACCCCTGTGACTGAATTTGTGGGTGATCGACCTGCAGGAGGTGTCTCCCCTACACGCTCTAGTAGTGTCCAGATGTGCATTGCTGTAGCTGTACTCCTTCCCCGATTTATGACACGCGTCGGGGTCGTTCGCGTCCGAGTTTACCCTTCTGAGGTAGTTTGCATAATTATCAAAGTTATTACGTATTATGAAATTGTCGTAGAATGGTGCAACTTGTATAGGTTATCAGTTGTGGAAAGTCTTGGTGGATTGTTTGGCTACCATGTGCATGTTTTTTTTTTTAGTTAAAATGTCGTTCATCACCACGAGGACCATTTTACCGCGAGTGCCCCTTTTTCATTTTTTTTCATTTTTTTGCCAAGTCATTTTTCCGTAAGATATTGCCAAATAGTGTCGTAAAACTTTTGCTTGTTTAGTGTTGGAAAGTGTGTCTAGATGATCTGGCTACCCATGCATGACTTTGTTTTTGTCAGATACGACGTAGTTATTGGTATATTGGGTATTTAACTGCGGTTACCAATTTCTGTTTTTTTTTCAGTATTTGTAAAAATTACTACGTAGTAAGGAATTGCCGTATATTATTCATTTTTTTTTCATGTTTATGTGTTAGAAAGTGTGCCTTGATGGTTGGGCTAACACGTGCATGTCTTTTTTTTTATCTGAGATGTCGTATATTAGAATGTCGGGCATTTTACCGCGAGTGTCCCTTTTTAATTTTTTTTAATTTTTTTGCCAAGTCATTTTTCCGTAAGATATTGCGAAATAGTGTCGTAAAACTTTTGCTTTTTTAATGTTGGAAAGTGTGTCTAGATGATCTGGCTACCCATGCGTGATTTTGTTTTTGTCAGATACGACGTAGTTATTGGTATATTGGGTATTTAACTGCGGTTGCCAATTTCTGTTTTTTTTTCAATATTTGTAAAAATTTACTACGTAGTAAGGAATTGCCGTATATTATTGATTTTTTTTTCATGTTTATGTGTTAGAAAGTGTGCCTTGATGGTTGGGCTAACACGTGCATGTCTTTTTTTTTTATCTGAGATGCCGTATATTAGAATGTTGGGCATTTTTCCGCGAGTGCCCCCTTTTATTTGTTTTGCATTTTTTTGCTTAGTCATGTTACCGTAAGGAATTGGCAAGTAGTGTCGCAAAACTTATATTTTTATAGTGTTGGAAAGTGTTTCTAGATGATCTGGCTACCCATGCCTATTTTTTTTTTAGCCAGATATGGCGTATATATAAGTATGTGTTCGATTTTCCTGTGATTGCCATTTTTTCGTTTTTTCCCATTTCTTTCAAAATTACTACGTACTAAGGAACTATCACAGAGTAATATTTCATTTATATGTTTATTTGTCGGAAAATATGCCTTGATGGTTTGCCTAGCACGTGGATGAAATTTTTTTTTTCTGAAATGCCGTATATTAGAATGGCCATTTTTCCACGAGTGCCCCTTTTTATTTGTTTTGCATTTTTTTGCTTAGTCATGTTACCGTAAGGAATTGGCAAGTAGTGTCGCAAAACTTATATTTTTATAGTGTTGGAAAGTGTTTCTAGATGATCTGGCTACCCATGCCTATCTTTTTTTTAGCCAGATATGGCGTATATATAGGTATGTGTTCGATTTTCCGGTGATTGCCATTTTTTTCGTTTTTTCCCAATTCTTTCAAAATTACTACGTACTAAGGAACTATCACAGAGTAATGATTCCTCTAGATGTTTATTTGTCGGAAAATTTTGTTTACTTTTTTTTTTATTGAATATCATCAAATTTTTTTAGCTAAAATATTGTTTTACATTTTTTTTCTTCGATTTTATTTCCCTTCAAAAAAAATTTTTTGGGTCAGAATTTTAATTTTATAGTCGTAAAATAATCGACAATTATCCAGCAACCCACCATACAATTTTTATGCATATCCAATAATAATTAGATTAGTAAATAACACCTTGAAATTGACATACCCTTCCTACATTTCAAGTGGCAGATTAGGGAGTCTGAGTCAGTGTGGTTGGCGGCCATTTTGTGGACATATCCGAAGCGTAAGCTGCCCTATCTATATATATTCTTGTTCCCTATAGAATTTGTGATATTTTGGTATATTTTTACCTGCATAAATATCATATTATATATTAAATATATGTATTTTTTTACGAAATTTCCAGGTACTCAAAAAATTACCTTTAGATATGGCCCCTGATATAAATGTAATTTACAAAATAATGAAGATTTTTTTACATATTTCTATTTTAAGATAACATATGTTTATTCCCTAAAAAAATTAGCCACTTCCTATTTCATTTGGGTACCCAAAAAAATTCATGAAATTTGGACAATTTTTTTTGGCCAAAAAAAGTTACCCTTTTTTTCTCATTTCAGATCTTCACCTCCATGGGTCTGACTTCATCCAAAATACATCAAGATGTGTCCTAAACATTCAAGAATCAATTCCTAAAAGGATTTGTGTATATATGTATAAACTTTTTTTTATGAATTTTTATGTCAGGTCTTTTTTTTTTCTACTTAATTTTTTAAAATATTTATAATAAATAGTTTTTCTGCAGATGAGTAGTATTTATCTTTACAGTTGTTTTAAGCATTCATTGAAGTTTTTTTTGGCAAAAGAAAAAAGGAGGTTACTGCAAAAACTGATTTTTCAAGAATTTTTTTTGGCGTCGGGGTCGTTCGCGTCCGAGTATACCCTTAAAGGGGTGTCCGAGGACCGTACCTATCCAGGGTTAATTATTTAGTTATTTAGTTATTTATTTAGTTATTTAGTTATTTAGTTATTTATTTATTTATTTAGTTATATAGTTAGTTATTTAGTTATTTAGTTATTTATTTATTTATTTAGTTATTTAGTTAGTTATTTAGTTATTTAGTTATTTATTTAGTTATTTAGTTATTTAGTTATTTAGTTATTTAGTTATTTAGTTATTTATTTAGTTATTTAGTTATTTAGTTATTTATTTAGTTATTTAGTTATTTAGTTATTTAGTTATTTATTTAGTTATTTAGTTATTTAGTTATTTATTTAGTTGTTTAGTTATTTAGTTATTTAGTTATTTATTTAGTTAGTTAATTAGTTATTTAGTTATTTATTTAGTTAGTTAGTTATTTAGTTAGTTATTTAGTTATTTATTTAGTTATTTAGTTATTTAGTTATTTATTTAGTTATTTATTTATTTAGTTAGTTATTTAGTTATTTATTTAGTTATTTAGTTATTTAGTTATTTATTTAGTTGTTTAGTTATTTAGTTATTTAGTTATTTATTTAGTTAGTTATTTAGTTATTTAGTTATTTATTTAGTTAGTTAGTTATTTAGTTAGTTATTTAGTTATTTATTTAGTTATTTAGTTATTTAGTTATTTATTTAGTTATTTATTTAGTTATTTATATATTTATTTAGTTATTTAGTTATTTATTTAGTTATTTAGTTAGTTATTTAGTTATTTAGTTATTTAGTTAGTTATTTAGTTATTTATTTATTTAGTTATTTAGTTATTTAGTTATTTAGTTAGTTATTTAGTTATTTAGTTATTTATTATTTAGTTATTTATTTAGTTATTTAGTTATTTATTTAGTTATTTATTTATTTATTTATTTAGTTTTTTAGTTAGTTAGTTATTTAGTTAGTTATTTAGTTATATAGTTAGTTATTTAGTTATTTAGTTAGTTATTTAGTTATATAGTTATTTAGTTATTTAGTTATTTATTTATTTAGTTATTTAGTTATTTAGTTAGTTAGTTATTTAGTTATTTAGTTATTTATTTAGTTATTTAGTTATTTATTTAGTTATTTAGTTATTTAGTTATTTAGTTATTTATTTAGTTATTTAGTTTTTTAGTTAGTTATTTAGTTATTTAGTTATTTAGTTATTTAGTTATTTATTTAGTTATTTAGTTATTTAGTTATTTAGTTAGTTATTTAGTTATTTAGTTATTTATTTAGTTATTTAGTTATTTAGTTATTTATTTAGTTATTTAGTTAGTTATTTAGTTATTTAGTTATTTATTTATTTATTTAGTTATTTAGTTATTTAGTTATTTATTTAGTTATTTAGTTATTTATTTATTTATTTAGTTATTTATTTAGTTATTTAGTTATTTAGTTATTTATTTAGTTATTTAGTTATTTAGTTATTTATTTATTTATTTAGTTATTTAGTTATTTAGTTATTTAGTTATTTATTTAGTTATATAGTTATTCATTTATTTAATCAATTAGTTATTTAGTTATTTATTTAGATATTTAGTTATTTAGTTATTTATTTATTTATTTAGTTATTTAGTTATTTAGTTATTTAGTTATTTATTTAGTTATTTAGTTATTCATTTATTTAATCATTTAGTTATTTATTTAGTTATTTAGTTATTTAGTTATTTATTTAGTTATTTAGTTATTTAGTTATTTATTTAGTTATTTAGTTATTTAGTTATTTAGTTATTTAGTTAGTTATTTAGTTATTTAGTTATTTATTTATTTATTTAGTTATTTAGTTATTTAGATATTTATTTAGTTATTTAGTTATTTAGTTAGTTATTTAGTTATTTAGTTATTTATTTAGTTATTTAGTTATTTAGTTATTTATTTAGTTATTTAGTTATTTAGTTAGTTATTTAGTTATTTAGTTATTTATTTATTTATTTAGTTATTTAGTTATTTAGTTATTTATTTAGTTATTTAGTTATTTATTTAGTTATTTAGTTATTTATTTAGTTATTTAGTTATTTAGTTATTTATTTAGTTATTTAGTTATTTAGTTAGTTATTTAGTTATTTAGTTATTTATTTATTTATTTAGTTATTTAAATATTTAGTTATTTATTTATTTATTTAGTTATTTATTTATTTATTTAGTTATTTATTTATTTATTTAGTTATTTAGTTATTTAGTTATTTATTTAGTTATTTAGTTATTTATTCATTTATTTAGTTATTTATTTAGTTATTTAGTTATTTAGTTATTTATTTAGTTATTTAGTTATTTAGTTATTTATTTATTTATTTAGTTATTTAGTTATTTAGTTATTTAGTTATTTATTTAGTTATTTAGTTATTTAGTTATTTAGTTATTTAGTTATTTATTTAGTTATTCATTTATTTATTTAGTTATTTAGTTATTTATTTAGTTATTTAGTTATTTTTTTAGTTATTTATTTAGTTATTTAGTTATTTATTTAGTTATTTAGTTATTTATTTAGTTATTTATTTAGTTATTTAGTTATTTAGTTATTTAGTTAGTTAGTTATTTAGTTATTTAGTTATTTAGTTAGTTATTTAGTTATTTAGTTATTTTTTTAGTTATTTATTTAGTTATTTAGTTATTTATTTAGTTATTTAGTTATTTAGTTATTTATTTATTTAGTTAGTTATTTAGTTATTTAGTTATTTAGTTATTTATTTAGTTATTTAGTTATTTAGTTATTTAGTTATTTATTTAGTTATTTAGTTATTTAGTTAGTTATTTAGATATTTAGTTATTTAGTTAGTTATGTAGTTATTTAGTTATTTAGTTATTTATTTAGTTATTTAGTTATTTAGTTATTTATTTAGTTATTTAGTTATTTAGTTAGTTATTTAGTTATTTAGTTATTTAGTTAGTTATTTATTTATTTATTTAGTTATTCAGTTATTTGGTTATTTATTTATTTAGTTATTTAGTTATTTAGTTATTTATTTAGTTATTTAGTTATTTAGTTATTTATTTAGTTATTTAGTTATTTCGTTATTTATTTAGTTATTTAGTTATTTATTTATTTATTTAGTTATTTAGTTAGTTATTTAGTTATTTAGTTATTTAGTTATTTAGTTATTTATTTAATTATTTATTTAGTTATTTAGTTATTTATTTAGTTATTTAGTTATTTAGTTATTTAGTTATTTATTTAGTTATTTAGTTATTTAGTTATTTATTTAGTTATTTAGTTATTTAGTTATTTAGTTAGTTATTTATTTAGTTATTTAGTTATTTAGTTATTTATTTAGTTATTTAGTTATTTATTTAGTTATTTAGTTATTTAGTTATTTAATTATTTATTTAGTTATTTAGTTATTTATTTAGTTATTTAGTTATTTAGTTATTTAATTAGTTATTTAGTTATTTAGTTATTTAGTTAGTTATTTAGTTATTTAGTTAGTTATTTAGTTATTTAGTTATTTAGTTATTTATTTATTTATTTAGTTATTTAGTTATTTAGTTATTTAGTTATTTAGTTATTTAGTTATTTAGTTATTTATTTAGTTATTTAGTTATTTAGTTAGTTATTTAGTTATTTAGTTAATTTAGTTATTTAGTTATTTATTTATTTATTTATTTATTTATTTAGTTATTTAGTTAGTTATTTAGTTATTTAGTTATTTATTTATTTATTTAGTTATTTAGTTATTTATTTAGTTATTTAGTTATTTAGTTATTTAGTTATTTATTTAGTTATTTATTTAGTTATTTAGTTATTTAATTATTTAGTTATTTATTTAGTTATTTAGTTATTCAGTTAGTTATTTAGTTATTTAGTTATTTTAGTTATTTAGTTATTTATTTATTTTTTATTTATTTATTTAGTTATTTAGTTATTTAGTTATTTAGTTATTTAGTTATTTAGTTATTTATTTTGTTATTTAGTTATTTAGTTATTTATTTATTTATTTAGTTATTTAGTTAGTTATTTAGTTATTTAGTTATTTATTTATTTATTTAGTTATTTAGTTAGTTATTTAGTTATTTAGTTATTTATTTAGTTATTTAGTTATTTAGTTATTTAGTTATTTATTTATTTATTTAGTTATTTAGTTATTTAGTTATTTATTTAGTTATTTAGTTATTTAGTTATTTATTCAGTTGTTTAGTTATTTAGTTATTTAGTTATTTATTTAGTTAGTTATTTAGTTATTTAGTTATTTATTTAGTTAGTTAGTTATTTAGTTAGTTATTTAGTTATTTAGTTATTTAGTTATTTATTTAGTTATTTATTTATTTAGTTAGTTATTTAGTTATTTATTTAGTTATTTAGTTATTTAGTTATTTATTTAGTTGTTTAGTTATTTAGTTATTTAGTTATTTATTTAGTTAGTTATTTAGTTATTTAGTTATTTATTTAGTTAGTTAGTTATTTAGTTAGTTATTTAGTTATTTATTTAGTTATTTAGTTATTTAGTTATTTATTTAGTTATTTATTTAGTTATTTATATATTTATTTAGTTATTTAGTTATTTATTTAGTTATTTAGTTAGTTATTTAGTTATTTAGTTATTTAGTTAGTTATTTAGTTATTTATTTATTTAGTTATTTAGTTATTTAGTTATTTAGTTGATTATTTAGTTATTTAGTTATTTATTATTTAGTTATTTATTTAGTTATTTAGTTATTTATTTAGTTATTTAGTTATTAATTTAGTTATTTAGTTATTTATTTATTTATTTATTTATTTAGTTATTTAGTTAGTTAGTTATTTAGTTAGTTATTTAGTTATATAGTTAGTTATTTAGTTATTTAGTTAGTTATTTAGTTATATAGTTATTTAGTTATTTAGTTATTTATTTATTTAGTTATTTAGTTATTTAGTTAGTTAGTTATTTAGTTATTTAGTTATTTATTTAGTTATTTAGTTATTTATTTAGTTATTTAGTTATTTAGTTATTTAGTTATTTATTTAGTTATTTAGTTTTTTAGTTAGTTATTTAGTTATTTAGTTATTTACTTATTTATTTAGTTATTTAGTTATTTAGTTATTTAGTTATTTATTTAGTTATTTAGTTATTTATTTAGTTATTTAGTTATTTAGTTATTTATTTAGTTATTTAGTTATTTAGTTAGTTATTTAGTTATTTAGTTATTTATTTATTTATTTAGTTATTTAGTTATTTAGTTATTTATTTAGTTATTTAGTTATTTATTTATTTATTTAGTTATTTATTTAGTTATTTAGTTATTTAGTTATTTATTTAGTTATTTAGTTATTTAGTTATTTATTTATTTATTTAGTTATTTAGTTATTTAGTTATTTATTTAGTTATTTAGTTATTTAGTTATTTAGTTATTTATTTAGTTATTTAGTTATTCATTTATTTAATCATTTAGTTATTTAGTTATTTATTTCGTTATTTATTTTTTTAGTTATTTAGTTACTTATTTAGTTATTCAGTTATTTAGTTATTTATTTAGTTATTTAGTTATTTAGTTATTTATTTAGTTATTTAGTTATTTAGTTATTTAGTTATTTAGTTAGTTATTTATTTATTTATTTAGTTATTTAGTTATTTATTTAGTTATTTAGTTATTTTTTTAGTTATTTATTTAGTTATTTAGTTATTTATTTAGTTATTTAGTTATTTATTTAGTTATTTATTTAGTTATTTAGTTATTTAGTTATTTAGTTAGTTAGTTATTTAGTTATTTAGTTATTTAGTTAGTTATTTAGTTATTTAGTTAGTTATTTAGTTATTTAGTTATTTAGTTATTTAGTTAGTTATTTAGTTATTTAGTTATTTAGTTATTTATTTAGTTATTTAGTTATTTAGTTATTTATTTAGTTATTTAGTTATTTAGTTATTTATTTAGTTATTTATTTAGTTATTTAGTTATTTATTTATTTAGTTATTTAGTTATTTATTTAGTTATTTAGTTAGTTATTTATTTAGTTATTTAGTTATTTATTTAGTTATTTAGTTATTTATTTAGTTATTTATTTAGTTATTTATTTATTTAGTTATTTATTTAGTTATTTAGTTATTTAGTTATTTAGTTATTTATTTAGTTATTTATTTAGTTATTTAGTTATTTAGTTATATATTTAGTTATTTAGTTATTTATTTATTTATTTATTTATTTAGTTATTTAGTTATTTAGGTATTTATTTAGTTATTTAGTTATTTAGTTATTTATTTAGTTATTTAGTTATTTATTTAGTTATTTAGTTATTCAGTTATTTAGTTATTTAGTTATTTAGTTATTTATTTATTTATTTAGTTATTTATTTAGTTATTTATTTATTTAGTTATTTAGTTATTTATTTAGTTATTTAGTTATTTAGTTATTTAGTTAGTTATTTCGTTATTTAGTTATTTATTTAGTTATTTAGTTATTTAGTTATTTATTTAGTTATTTAGTTATTTAGTTATATATTTAGTTATTTAGTTATTTAGTTATTTATTTAGTTATTTAGTTATTTAGTTATTTATTTAGTTATTTAGTTATTTATTTAGTTATTTAGTTATTTAGTTATTTAGTTATTTATTTATTTATTTAGTTATTTAGTTATTTATTTCGTTATTTAGTTATTTAGTTATTTATTTAGTTATTTAGTTATTTATTTGGTTATTTAGCTATTTAGTTATTTAGTTATTTATTTAGTTATTAAGTTATTTAGTTATTTAGTTGGTTATTTAGATATTTAGTTATTTACTTAGTTATATAGCTATTTAGTTATTTAGTTATTTATTTAGTTATTTAGTTATTTATTTAGTTATTTAGTTATTTAGTTATTTATTTAGTTATTTAGTTATTTAGTTAGTTATTTCTTTATTTATTTATTTATTTATTTATTTAGTTATTTAGTTATTTATTTATTTATTTATTTATTTATTTAGTTATTTAGTTATTTAGTTATTTGGTTATTTATTTAGTTATTTAGTTATTTAGTTATTTAGTTATTTATTTAGTTATTTAGTTATTTATTTAGTTATTTAGTTATTTAGTTAGTTATTTAGTTATTTAGTTATTTATTTAGTTATTTAGTTATTTAGTTATTTAGTTATTTAGTTATTTATTTAGTTATTTATTTAGTTATTTAGTTATTTATTTAGTTATTTAGCTATTTAGTTATTTATTTAGTTATTTAGTTATTTATTTAGTTATTTAGTTATTTAGTTAGTAATTTAGTTATTTAGTTATTTAGTTATTTATTTATTTATTTATTTATTTATTTAGTTATTTAGTTATTTATTTATTTAGTTATTTAGTTATTTAGTTATTTATTTAGTTATTTAGTTATTTAGTTATTTATTTAGTTATTTAGTTTGTTATTTAGTTATTTAGTTATTTATTTAGTTATTTAGTTATTTTTTTAGTTATTTAGTTATTTATTTAGTTATCTAGTTATTTAGTTATTTAGTTTTTTAGTTATTTATTTAGTTATTTAGTTATTTAGTTAGTTATTTAGTTATTTAGTTAGTTATTTAGTTATTTAGTTATTTTAGTTATTTAGTTATTTATTTTTTTATTTATTTATTTATTTAGTTATTTCGTTATTTAGTTATTTAGTTATATATTTAGTTATTTAGTTATTTAGTTATTTATTTAGTTATTTAGTTATTTAGTTATTTAGTTATTTATTTAGTTATTTAGTTATTTAGTTATTTATTTATTTAGTTATTTATTTATTTATTTATTTAAATATTTAGTTAGTTATTTAGTTATTTAGTTAGTTATTTAGTTATTTAGTTATTTAGTTATTTATTTAGTTATTTAGTTATTTAGTTATTTAGTTATTTATTTAGTTATTTAGTTATTTATTAAGTTATTTAGTTATTTAGTTATTTATTTAGTTATTTAGTTATTTAGTTAGTTATTTAGTTATTTAGTTATTTAGTTATTTATTTAGTTGTTTAGTTATTTAGTTATTTAGTTATTTATTTAGTTATTTAGTTAGTTATTTAGTTATTTAGTTATTTATTTAGTTATTTAGTTAGTTATTTAGTTATTTAGTTATTTAGTTAATTATTTAGTTATTTATTTATTTAGATAGTTATTTAGTTATGTAGTTAGTTATTTAGTTATTTAGTTATTTAGTTATTTATTTAGTTATTTAGTTATTTAGTTATTTAGTTATTTATTTAGTTATTTATATATTTATTTAGTTATTTAGTTATTTCGTTATTTATTTAGTTATTTAGTTATTTATTTAGTTATTTATTTATTTATTTATTTAGTTATTTATTTAGTTATTTAGTTAGTTATTTAGTTATTTAGTTATTTAGTTAGTTATTTAGTTATTCATTTATTTAGTTAGTTAGTTATTTAGTTATTTAGTTATTTAGTTACTTATTTAGTTATTTAGTTATTTAGTTATTTAGTTATTCATTTATTTATTTATTTATTTAGTTATTTAGTTAGTTAGTTATTTAGTTAGTTATTTAGTTATTTAGTTATTTAGTAAGTTATTTAGTTATTTAGTTAGTTATTTAGTTATTTAGTTATTTATTTAGTTATTTAGTTAGTTAGTTATTTAGTTATTTATTTAGTTATTTAGTTATTTAGTTATTTATTTAGTTATTTATTTATTTATTTAGTTATTTAGTTAGTTATTTATTTAGTTATTTAGTTAGTTATTTAGTTATTTAGTTATTTAGTTATTTATTTAGTTATTTAGTTATTTAGTTAGTTATTTAGTTATTTAGTTATTTAGTTATTTATTTAGTTATTTAGTTAGTTATTTATTTAGTTATTTATTTAGTTATTTATTTAGTTATTTAGTTATTTAGTTATTTATTTAGTTATTTATTTATTTATTTAGTTATTTATTTATTTATTTAGTTATTTATTTAGTTATTTAGTTAATTATTTAGTTATTTATTTAGTTATTTATTTATTTAGTTATTTATTTAGTTATTTAGTTATTTAGTTATTTATTTAGTTATTTAGTTATTTAGTTATTTAGTTGTTTATTTAGTTATTTAGTTATTTAGTTATATAGTTATTTATTTAGTTATTTAGTTATTTATTTAGTTAATCATTTAGTTATTTAGTTATTTATTTATTTATTTAGTTATCTAGTTATTTAGTTATTTAGTTAGTTATTTAGTTATTTATTTAGTTATTTAGTTATTTATTTAGTTATCTAGTTATTTATTTAGTTATTTATTTAGTTATTTATTTATTTAGTTAGTTATTTAGTTATTTATTTAGTTATTTATTTAGTTATTTAGTTATTTTTTTAGTTATTTATTTAGTTATTTAGTTATTTATTTACTTATTTAGTTATTTATTTAGTTATTTAGTTATTTAGTTATTTAGTTAGTTATTTAGTTATTTAGTTATTTAGTTAGTTATTTAGTTAGTTATTTAGTTATTTAGTTATTTAGTTATTTAGTTAGTTATTTAGTTATTTATTTAGTTATTTAGTTATTCAGTTATTTAGTTATTTATTTAGTTATTTAGTTATTTAGTTATTCAGTTATTTATTTAGTCATTTAGTTATTTATTTATTTAGTTATTTATTTAGTTATTTAGTTATTTATTTATTTAGTTATTTAGTTATTTATTTAGTTATTTCGTTAGTTATTTAGTTATTTAGTTATTTAGTTATTTAGTTAGTTATTTATTTAGTTATTTAGTTATTTATTTAGTTATTTAGTTATTTAGTTATTTATTTAGTTACTTATTTAGTTATTTAGTTATTTATTTAGTTATTTATTTATTTAGTTATTTATTTATTTAGTTATTTATTTAATTATTTAGTTATTTAGTTATTTATTTAGTTATTTAGTTATTTAGTTATTTATTTAGTTATTTATTTAGTTATTTAGTTATTTAGTTATTTAGTTAGTTATTTAGTTATTTAGTTATTTAGTTATTTAGTTAGTTATTTAGTTATTTATTTAGTTGTTTAGTTATTTATTTAGTTATTTAGTTATTTAGTTATTTATTTAGTTATTTAGATATTTAGTTATTTATTTAGTTATTTAGTTATTTAGTTATTAAGTTATTTATTTAGTTATTTAGTTATTTATTTGGTTATTTTTTAGTTATTTATTTAGTTATTTAGTTATTTATTTAGTTATTTAGTTATTTATTTAGTTATTTAGTTATTTAGTTATTTATTTAGTGATTTAGTTATTTAGTTATTTATTTATTTATTTAGTTAATTCGTTATTTAGTTATTTATTTATTTATTTAGTTATTTATTTAGTTATTTATTTATTTAGTTATTTAGTTATTTATTTAGTTATTTAGTTATTTATTTAGTTATTTATTTATTTAGCTATTTATTTATTTAGTTATTTATTTAGTTATTTAGTTATTTAGTTATTTATTTATTTAGTTTTTTATTTAGTTAGTTATTTAGTTATTTAGTTATTTATTTTTTTATTTAGTTATTTATATATTTAGTTATTTAGTTATTTAGTTATTTAGTTATTTAGTTAGTTATTTAGTTATTTAGTTATTTATTTAGTTATTTAGTTATTTATTTATTTATTTAGTTATTTAGTTATTTATTTAGTTATTTATTTAGTTATTTAGTTATTTAGTTATTTATTTATTTATTTAGTTATTTAGTTATTTATTTAGTTATTTAGTTAGTTATTTAGTTATTTAGTTATTTATTTAGTTATTTAGTTATTTAGTTATTTATTTAGTTATTTAGTTATTTATTTAGTTATTTAATTATTTAGTTATTTATTTAGTTATTTAGTTATTTAGTTATTTATTTAGTTATTTAGTTATTTAGTTATTTATTAAGTTATTTATTTAGTTATTTAGTTATTTAGTTATTTATTTAGTTATTTAGTTATTTATTTAGTTATTTAGTTATTTATTTAGTTATTTAGGTATTTAGTTATTTATTTAGTTAGTTATTTATTTAGTTATTTATTTAGTTATTTAGTTATTTAGTTATGTATTTAGTTGTATAGTTATTTAGTTATTTATTTAGTTATGTAGTTATTTATTTAGTTATTTAGTTATTTAGTTATTTATTTAGTTATTTAGTTATTTATTTATTTATTTAGTTATTTAGTTATTTATTTAGTTATTTATTTAGTTTTTTAGTTATTTGGTTATTTAGTTATTTATTTAGTTATTTAGTTATTTATTTAGTTATTTAGTTATTTAGTTATTTATTTAGTTATTTAGTTATTTAGTTATTTATTTAGTTATTTAGTTATTTATTTAGTTATTTAGTTATTTAGTTATTTAGTTATTTAGTTATTTAGTTAGTTATTTAGTTATTTAGTTATTTATTTAGTTATTTAGTTATTTTTTTAGTTATTTAGTTATTTATTTAGTTATCTAGTTATTTAGTTATTTAGTTTTTTAGTTATTTATTTAGTTATTTAGTTATTTAGTTAGTTATTTAGTTATTTAGTTATTTATTTAGTTATTTAGTTATTTTAGTTATTTAGTTATTTATTTTTTTATTTATTTATTTATTTAGTTATTTAGTTATTTAGTTGTTTAGTTATTTATTTAGTTATTTAGTTATTTAGTTATTTATTTAGTTATTTAGTTATTTATCTAGTTATTTAGTTATTTATTTAGTTATTTAGTTATTTAGTTATTTATTTATTTAGTTAGTTATTTAGTTATTTAGTTATTTAGTTATTTAGTTATTTATTTAGTTATTTAGTTATTTAGTTATTTATTTATTTAGTTAGTTATTTAGTTATTTAGTTATTTAGTTATTTATTTAATTATTTAGTTATTTAGTTATTTAGTTATTTATTTAGTTATTTAGTTATTTAGTTAGTTATTTAGATATTTAGTTATTTAGTTAGTTATGTAGTTATTTAGTTATTTAGTTATTTATTTAGTTATTTAGTTATTTAGTTATTTATTTAGTTATTTAGTTATTTAGTTAGTTATTTAGTTATTTAGTTATTTAGTTAGTTATTTATTTATTTATTTAGTTATTCAGTTATTTGGTTATTTATTTATTTAGTTATTTAGTTATTTAGTTAGTTATTTAGTTATTTAGTTATTTAGTTATTTATTTAGTTATTTAGTTATTTAGTTATTTAGTTATTTATTTAGTAATTTAGTTATTTATTTATTTATTTAGTTATTTAGTTAGTTATTTAGTTATTTAGTTATTTAGTTATTTAGTTATTTATTTAATTATTTATTTAGTTATTTAGTTATTTATTTAGTTATTTAGTTATTTAGTTATTTTTTTAGTTATTTAGTTATTTAGTTATTTATTTAGTTATTTATTTAGTTATTTAGTTATTTAGTTATTTATTTATTTATTTATTTATTTATTTAGTTATTTATTTAGTTATTTATTTAATTATTGAGTTATTTAGTTATTTAGTTATTTAGTTAGTTAGTTATTTAGTTATTTAGTTATTTAGTTAGTTATTTAGTTAGTTATTTAGTTATTTAGTTATTTAGTTATTTAGTTATTTATTTATTTAGTTATTTATTTAGTTATTTAGTTATTTAGTTATTTATTTAGTTATTTATTTAGTTATTTAGTTATTTATTTATTTAGTTATTTAGTTATTTATTTAGTTATTTAGTTAGTTATTTATTTAGTTATTTAGTTATTTATTTAGTTATTTAGTTATTTATTTAGTTATTTATTTAGTTATTTAGTTATTTATTTAGTTATTTAGTTATTTAGTTATTTATTTAGTTATTTAGTTATTTAGTTATTTAGTTATTTAGTTATTTATTTAGTTATTTATTTAGTTATTTAGTTATTTAGTTATTTATTTAGTTATTTAGTTATTTAGTTATTTATTTATTTATCTATTTAGTTATTTAGTTATTTAGTTATTTATTTAGTTATTTAGTTATCTAGTTATTTATTTAGTTATTTAGTTATTTATTTAGTTATTTAGTTATTTATTTAGTTATTTAGTTATTCAGTTATTTAGTTATTTAGTTATTTAGTTATTTATTTATTTATTTAGTTATTTATTTAGTTATTTATTTATTTAGTTATTTAGTTATTTATTTAGTTATTTAGTTATTTAGTTATTTAGTTAGTTATTTAGTTATTTAGTTATTTAGTTAGTTATTTAGTTATTTAGTTATTTATTTAGTTGTTTAGTTATTTAGTTATTTATTTAGTTATTTGGTTATTTAGTTATATATTTAGTTATTTAGTTATTTAGTTATTTATTTAGTTATTTAGTTATTTAGTTATTTATTTAGTTATTTAGTTATTTATTTAGTTATTTAGTTATTTATTTATTTAGTTATTTATTTATTTATTTAGTTATTTAGTTATTTATTTAGTTATTTAGTTATTTAGTTATTTAGTTATTTATTTAGTTATTTAGTTATTTATTTGGTTATTTAGTTATTTAGTTATTTAGTTATTTATTTAGTTATTAAGTTATTTAGTTATTTAGTTAGTTATTTAGATATTTAGTTATTTAGTTAGTTATATAGTTATTTAGTTATTTAGTTATTTATTTAGTTATTTAGTTATTTATTTAGTT
>NC_090728.1:15123630-15181130 GCF_036898095.1 Palaemon carinicauda | reverse complement strand
TTTAGTTATTTAGTTATTTATTTAGTTATTTTGTTATTTAGTTATTTAGTTATTTATTTAGTTATTTAGTTATTTAGTTATTTATTTAGTTGTTTAGTTATTTAGTTATTTAGTTATTTATTTAGTTAGTTATTTAGTTATTTAGTTATTTATTTAGTTAGTTATTTAGTTAGTTATTTAGTTATTTATTTAGTTATTTAGTTATTTAGTTATTTATTTAGTTATTTATTAATTATTTATATATTTATTTAGTTATTTAGTTATTTATTTAGTTATTTTGTTAGTTATTTAGTTATTTAGTTATTTAGTTAGTTATTTAGTTATTTATTTATTTAGTTATTTAGTTATTTAGTTATTTAGTTAGTTATTTAGTTATTTAGTTATTTATTATTTAGTTATTTATTTAGTTATTTAGTTATTTATTTAGTTATTTAGTTATTTATTTATTTATTTATTTATTTAGTTTTTTAGTTAGTTAGTTATTTAGTTAGTTATTTAGTTATATAGTTAGTTATTTAGTTATTTAGTTAGTTATTTAGTTATATAGTTATTTAGTTATTTAGTTATATATTTATTTAGTTATTTAGTTATTTAGTTAGTTAGTTATTTAGTTATTACGTTATTTATTTAGTTATTTAGTTATTTATTTAGTTATTTAGTTATTTAGTTATTTAGTTATTTATTTAGTTATTTAGTTTTTTAGTTAGTTATTTAGTTATTTAGTTATTTAGTTATTTAGTTATTTATTTAGTTATTTAGTTATTTAGTTATTTAGTTAGTTATTTAGTTATTTAGTTATTTATTTAGTTATTTAGTTATTTAGTTATTTATTTAGTTATTTAGTTATTTAGTTAGTTATTTAGTTATTTAGTTATTTATTTATTTATTTATTTATTTAGTTATTTAGTTATTTATTTAGTTATTTAGTTATTTATTTATTTATTTAGTTATTTATTTAGTTATTTAGTTATTTAGTTATTTATTTAGTTATTTAGTTATTTAGTTATTTATTTATTTTTTTAGTTATTTAGTTATTTAGTTATTTAGTTATTTATTTAGTTATTTAGTTATTCATTTATTTAATCATTTAGTTATTTAGTTATTTATTTAGTTATTTAGTTATTTAGTTATTTATTTATTTATTTAGTTATTTAGTTATTTAGTTATTTAGTTATTTATTTAGTTATATAGTTATTCATTTATTTAATCATTTAGTTATTTATTTAGTTATTTAGTTATTTAGTTATTTATTTAGTTATTTAGTTATTTAGTTATTTATTTAGTTATTTAGTTATTTAGTTATTTAGTTATTTAGTTAGTTATTTAGTTATTTAGTTATTTATTTATTTATTTAGTTATTTAGTTATTTAGATATTTATTTAGTTATTTAGTTATTTAGTTAGTTATTTAGTTATTTAGTTATTTATTTAGTTATTTAGTTATTTAGTTATTTATTTAGTTATTTAGTTATTTAGTTAGTTATTTAGTTATTTAGTTATTTATTTATTTATTTAGTTATTTAATTATTTAGTTATTTATTTAGTTATTTAGTTATTTATTTCGTTATTTAGTTATTTATTTAGTTATTTAGTTATTTAGATATTTATTTAGTTATTTAGTTATTTAGTTAGTTATTTAGTTATTTAGTTATTTATTTATTTATTTAGTTATTTAGTTATTTAGTTATTTATTTAGTTATTTAGTTATTTATTTATTTATTTAGTTATTTATTTATTTATTTAGATATTTAGTTATTTAGTGATTTATTTAGTTATTTAGTTATTTATTTATTTATTTAGTTATTTATTTAGTTATTTAGTTATTTAGTTATTTATTTAGTTATTTAGTTATTTAGTTATTTATTTATTTATTTAGTTATTTAGTTATTTAGTTATTTAGTTATTTATTTAGTTATTTAGTTATTTAGTTATTTAGTTATTTAGTTATTTATTTAGTTATTCATTTATTTATTTAGTTATTTAGTTATTTATTTAGTTATTTAGTTATTTTTTTATTTATTTATTTAGTTATTTAGTTATTTATTTAGTTATTTAGTTATTTATTTAGTTATTTATTTAGTTATTTAGTTATTTAGTTATTTAGTTAGTTAGTTATTTAGTTATTTAGTTATTTAGTTAGTTATTTAGTTATTTAGTTATTTTTTTAGTTATTTATTTAGTTATTTAGTTATTTATTTAGTTATTTAGTTATTTAGTTATTTATTTATTTAGTTAGTTATTTAGTTATTTAGTTATTTAGTTATTTATTTAGTTATTTAGTTATTTAGTTATTTAGTTATTTATTTAGTTATTTAGTTATTTAGTTAGTTATTTAGATATTTAGTTATTTAGTTAGTTATGTAGTTATTTAGTTATTTAGTTATTTATTTAGTTGTTTAGTTATTAATTATTTATTTAGTTATTTAGTTATTTAGTTAGTTATTTAGTTATTTAGTTATTTAGTTAGTTATTTATTTATTTATTTAGTTATTCAGTTATTTGGTTATTTATTTATTTAGTTATTTAGTTATTTAGTTATTTAGTTATTTATTTAGTTATTTAGTTATTTAGTTATTTATTTAGTTATTTAGTTATTTAGTTATTTATTTAGTTATTTAGTTATTTATTTATTTATTTAGTTATTTAGTTAGTTATTTAGTTATTTAGTTATTTAGTTATTTAGTTATTTAGTTATTCATTTAATTATTTATTTAGTTATTTAGTTATTTATTTAGTTATTTAGTTATTTAGTTATTTAGTTATTTATTTAGTTATTTAGTTATTTAGTTATTCATTTAGTTATTTAGTTAATTAGTTATTTAGTTAGTTATTTATTTAGTTATTTAGTTATTTAGTTATTTATTTAGTTATTTAGTTATTTATTTAGTTATTTAGTTATTTAGTTATTTAGTTATTTAATTATTTATTTAGTTATTTAGTTATTTATTTAGTTATTTAGTTATTTAGTTATTTAGTTATTTATTTAGTTATTTAGTTATTTAGTTATTTAGTTAGTTATTTAGTTATTTAGTTAGTTATTTAGTTATTTAGTTATTTAGTTATTTATTTAGTTATTTAGTTATTTAGTTATTTAGTTATTTAGTTATTTAGTTATTTATTTAGTTATTTAGTTATTTAGTTAGTTATTTAGTTATTTAGTTAATTTAGTTATTTAGTTATTTATTTATTTATTTATTTATTTATTTATTTAGTTATTTAGTTAGTTATTTAGTTATTTACTTATTTATTTATTTATTTAGTTATTTAGTTATTTATTTAGTTATTTAGTTATTTAGTTATTTAGTTATTTATTTAGTTATTTATTTAGTTATTTAGTTATTTAATTATTTAGTTATTTATTTAGTTTTTTAGTTATTCAGTTAGTTATTTAGTTATTTAGTTATTTTAGTTATTTAGTTATTTATTTATTTTTTATTTATTTATTTAGTTATTTAGTTATTTAGTTATTTATTTATTTATTTAGTTATTTAGTTAGTTATTTAGTTATTTAGTTATTTATTTATTTATTTAGTTATTTAGTTAGTTATTTAGTTATTTAGTTATTTATTTAGTTATTTAGTTATTTAGTTATTTAGTTATTTATTTAGTTATTTAGTTATTTAGTTATTTAGTTATTTATTTAGTTATTTAGTTATTTAGTTATTTATTTAGTTGTTTAGTTATTTAGTTATTTAGTTATTTATTTAGTTAGTTATTTAGTTATTTAGTTATTTATTTAGTTAGTTAGTTATTTAGTTAGTTATTTAGTTATTTAGTTATTTAGTTATTTATTTATTTAGTTAGTTATTTAGTTATTTATTTAGTTATTTAGTTATTTAGTTATTTATTTAGTTGTTTAGTTATTTAGTTATTTAGTTATTTATTTAGTTAGTTATTTAGTTATTTAGTTATTTATTTAGTTAGTTAGTTATTTAGTTAGTTATTTAGTTATTTATTTAGTTATTTAGTTATTTAGTTATTTATTTAGTTATTTATTTAGTTATTTATATATTTATTTAGTTATTTAGTTATTTATTTAGTTATTTAGTTAGTTATTTAGTTATTTAGTTATTTAGTTAGTTATTTAGTTATTTATTTATTTAGTTATTTAGTTATTTAGTTATTTAGTTAGTTATTTAGTTATTTAGTTATTTATTATTTAGTTATTTATTTAGTTATTTAGTTATTTATTTAGTTATTTAGTTATTTATTTATTTATTTATTTAGTTATTTAGTTAGTTAGTTATTTAGTTAGTTATTTAGTTATATAGTTAGTTATTTAGTTATTTAGTTAGTTATTTAGTTATATAGTTATTTAGTTATTTAGTTATTTATTTATTTAGTTATTTAGTTATTTAGTTAGTTAGTTATTTAGTTATTTAGTTATTTCTTTAGTTATTTAGTTATTTATTTAGTTATTTAGTTATTTAGTTATTTAGTTATTTATTTAGTTATTTAGTTTTTTAGTTAGTTATTTAGTTATTTAGTTATTTAGTTATTTAGTTATTTATTTAGTTATTTAGTTATTTAGTTATTTAGTTATTTATTTAGTTATTTAGTTATTTAGTTATTTATTTAGTTATTTAGTTATTTAGTTAGTTATTTAGTTATTTAGTTATTTATTTATTTATTTAGTTATTTAGTTATTTAGTTATTTATTTAGTTATTTAGTTATTTATTTATTTATTTAGTTATTTATTTAGTTATTTAGTTATTTAGTTATTTATTTAGTTATTTAGTTATTTAGTTATTTATTTATTTATTTAGTTATTTAGTTATTTAGTTATTTATTTAGTTTTTTAGTTATCCATTTATTTAATCCTTTAGTTATTTAGTTATTTATTTAGTTATTTATTTTTTTAGTTATTTAGTTACTTATTTAGTTATTCAGTTATTTAGTTATTTATTTAGTTATTTAGTTATTTAGTTATTTATTTAGTTATTTAGTTATTTAGTTATTTAGTTAGTTATTTATTTATTTATTTAGTTATTTAGTTATTTATTTAGTTATTTAGTTATTTTTTTAGTTATTTATTTAGTTATTTAGTTATTTATTTAGTTATTTAGTTATTTATTTAGTTATTTATTTAGTTATTTAGTTATTTAGTTATTTAGTTAGTTAGTTATTTAGTTATTTAGTTATTTAGTTAGTTATTTAGTTATTTAGTTAGTTATTTAGTTATTTAGTTATTTAGTTATTTAGTTAGTTATTTAGTTATTTAGTTATTTAGTTATTTATTTAGTTATTCAGTTATTTAGTTATTTATTTAGTTATTTAGTTATTTAGTTATTTATTTAGTTATTTATTTAGTTATTTAGTTATTTATTTATTTAGTTATTTAGTTATTTATTTAGTTATTTAGTTAGTTATTTATTTAGTTATTTAGTTATTTATTTAGTTATTTAGTTATTTATTTAGTTATTTATTTATTTATTTATTTATTTAGTTATTTATTTAGTTATTTAGTTATTTAGTTATTTAGTTATTTATTTAGTTATTTAGTTATTTAGTTATTTATTTAGTTATTTAGTTATTTATTTATTTATTTATTTATTTATTTAGTTATTGAGTTATTTAGTTATTTATTTAGTTATTTAGTTATTTAGTTATTTATTTAGTTATATAGTTATTTATTTAGTTATTTAGTTATTCAGTTATTTAGTTATTTTGTTATTTAGTTATTTATTTATTTATTTAGTTATTTATTTAGTTATTTATTTATTTAGTTATTTAGTTATTTATTTAGTTATTTAGTTATTTAGTTATTTAGTTAGTTATTTAGTTATTTAGTTATTTATTTAGTTATTTAGTTATTTAGTTATTTATTTAGTTATTTAGTTATTTAGTTATATATTTAGTTATTTAGTTATTTAGTTATTTATTTAGTTATTTAGTTATTTAGTTATTTATTTAGTTATTTAGTTATTTATTTAGTTATTTAGTTATTTAGTTATTTAGTTATTTATTTATTTATTTATTTATTTAGTTATTTATTTGTTATTTAGTTATTTAGTTATTTATTTAGTTATTTAGTTAATTATTTGGTTATTTAGTTATTTAGTTATTTAGTTATTTATTTAGGTATTAAGTTATTTAGTTATTTAGTTGGTTATTTAGATATTTAGTTATTTACTTAGTTATATAGCTATTTAGTTATTTAGTTATTTATTTAGTTATTTAGTTATTTATTTAGTTATTTAGTTATTTAGTTATTTATTTAGTTATTTAGTTATTTAGTTAGTTATTTCTTTATTTATTTATTTATTTATTTATTTAGTTATTTAGTTATTTATTTATTTATTTATTTATTTATTTAGTTATTTAGTTATTTAGTTATTTGGTTATTTATTTAGTTATTTAGTTATTTAGTTATTTAGTTATTTATTTAGTTATTTGGTTATTTATTTAGTTATTTAGTTATTTATTTAGTTATTTAGTTATTTAGTTAGTTATTTAGTTATTTATTTAGTTATTTAGTTATTTAGTTAGTTATTTAGTTATTTAGTTATTTAGTTATTTATTTAGTTGTTTAGTTATTTAGTTATTTAGTTATTTATTTAGTTATTTAGTTAGTTATCTAGTTATTTAGTTATTTATTTAGTTATTTAGTTAGTTATTTAGTTATTTAGTTATTTAGTTAATTATTTAGTTATTTATTTATTTAGATAGTTATTTAGTTATGTAGTTAGTTATTTAGTTATTTAGTTATTTAGTTATTTATTTAGTTATTTAGTTATTTAGTTATTTAGTTATTTATTTAGTTATTTATTTATTTATTTAGTTATTTAGTTATTTCGTTATTTATTTAGTTATTTAGTTATTTATTTAGTTATTTATTTATTTATTTATTTAGTTATTTATTTAGTTATTTAGTTAGTTATTTAGTTATTTAGTTATTTAGTTAGTTATTTAGTTATTTATTTATTTAGTTAGTTAGTTATTTAGTTATTTAGTTATTTATTTAGTTATTTAGTTATTTAGTTATTTAGTTATTTAGTTATTCATTTATTTATTTATTCATTTAGTTATTTAGTTAGTTAGTTATTTAGTTAGTTATTTAGTTATTTAGTTATTTAGTTAGTTATTTAGTTATTTAGTTAGTTATTTAGTTATTTAGTTATTTATTCAGTTATTTAGTTAGTTAGTTATTTAGTTATTTATTTAGTTATTTAGTTATTTAGTTATTTATTTAGTTATTTATTTATTTATTTAGTTATTTAGTTAGTTATTTATTTAGTTATTTAGTTAGTTATTTAGTTATTTAGTTATTCAGTTATTTATTTAGTTATTTAGTTATTTAGTTAGTTATTTAGTTATTTAGTTATTTATTTAGTTATTTAGTTAGTTATTTATTTAGTTATTTATTTAGTTATTTATTTAGTTATTTAGTTAGTTATTTATTTATTTATTTAGTTATTTATTTATTTATTTAGTTATTTATTTAGTTATTTAGTTAATTATTTAGTTATTTATTTAGTTATTTATTTATTTAGTCATTTATTTAGTTATTTAGTTATTTAGTTATTTATTTAGTTATTTAGTTATTTAGTTATTTAGTTGTTTATTTAGTTATTTAGTTATTTAGTTATTTAGTTATTTATTTAGTTATTTAGTTATTTATTTAGTTAATCATTTAGTTATTTAGTTATTTATTTATTTATTTAGTTATTTAGTTATTTAGTTAGTTATTTAGTTATTTGTTTAGTTATTTAGTTATTTATTTAGTTATTTAGTTATTTATTTAGTTATTTATTTATTTAGTTAGTTATTTAGTTATTTATTTAGTTATTTATTTAGTTATTTAGTTATTTTTTTAGTTATTTATTTAGTTATTTAGTTATTTATTTACTTATTTAGTTATTTATTTAGTTATTTAGTTATTTAGTTATTTAGTTAGTTATTTAGTTATTTAGTTATTTAGTTAGTTATTTAGTTATTTAGTTAGTTATTTAGTTATTTAGTTATTTAGTTATTTAGTTAGTTATTTAGTTATTTATTTAGTTATTTAGTTATTCAGTTATTTAGTTATTTATTTAGTTATTTAGTTATTTAGTTATTTAGTTATTTATTTAGTCATTTAGTTATTTATTTATTTAGTTATTTATTTAGTTATTTAGTTATTTATTTATTTAGTTATTTAGTTATTTATTTAGTTATTTCGTTAGTTATTTAGTTATTTAGTTATTTAGTTATTTAGTTAGTTATTTATTTAGTTATTTAGTTATTTATTTAGTTATTTAGTTATTTAGTTATTTATTTAGTTATTTATTTAGTTATTTAGTTATTTATTTAGTTATTTATTTATTTAGTTATTTATTTATTTAGTTATTTATTTAGTTATTTAGTTATTTAGTTATTTATTTAGTTATTTAGTTATTTAGTTATTTATTTAGTTATTTATTTAGTTATTTAGTTATTTAGTTATTTAGTTAGTTATTTAGTTATTTAGTTATTTAGTTATTTAGTTAGTTATTTAGTTATTTATTTAGTTGTTTAGTTATTTATTTAGTTATTTAGTTATTTAGTTATTTATTTAGTTATTCAGATATTTAGTTATTTATTTAGTTATTTAGTTATTTAGTTATTTAGTTATTTATTTAGTTATTTAGTTATTTATTTAGTTATTTTTTAGTTATTTATTTAGTTATTTAGTTATTTATTTAGTTATTTAGTTATTTATTTAGTTATTTAGTTATTTAGTTATTTATTTAGTTATTTAGTTATTTAGTTATTTATTTATTTATTTAGTTAATTTGTTATTTAGTTATTTATTTATTTATTTAGTTATTTATTTAGTTATTTAGTTATTTATTTATTTAGTTATTTAGTTATTTATTTAGTTATTTAGTTATTTATTTAGTTATTTATTTATTTAGCTATTTATTTATTTAGTTATTTATTTAGTTATTTAGTTATTTAGTTATTTATTTATTTAGTTTTTTATTTAGTTAGTTATTTAGTTATTTAGTTATTTATTTTGTTATTTAGTTATTTATATATTTAGTTATTTAGTTATTTAGTTATTTAGTTATTTAGTTAGTTATTTAGTTATTTAGTTATTTATTTATTTAGTTATTTAGTTATTTATTTAGTTATTTATTTAGTTATTTAGTTATTTAGTTATTTATTTATTTATTTAGTTATTTAGTTATTTATTTAGTTATTTAGTTAGTTATTTAGTTATTTAGTTATTTATTTAGTTATTTAGTTATTTAGTTATTTATTTAGTTATTTAGTTATTTATTTATTTATTTAGTTATTTAGTTATTTAGTTATTTATTTAGTTATTTAGTTATTTAGTTATTTATTCAGTTATTTATTTAGTTATTTAGTTATTTAGTTATTTATTTAGTTATTTAGTTATTTATTTAGTTATTTAGTTATTTATTTAGTTATTTAGTTATTTAGTTATTTATTTAGTTATTTATTTATTTATTTATTTATTTAGTTATTTAGTTATTTAGTTATGTATTTAGTTGTATAGTTATTTAGTTATTTATTTAGTTATTTAGTTATTTATTTAGTTATTTAGTTATTTATTTAGTTATTTAGTTATTTATTTATTTATTTAGTTATTTAGTTATTTATTTAGTTATTTATTTAGTTTTTTAGTTATTTAGTTATTTAGTTATTTATTTAGTTATTTAGTTATTTATTTAGTTATTTAGTTATTTAGTTATTTATTTAGTTATTTAGTTATTTAGTTATTTATTTAGTTATTTAGTTATTTATTTAGTTATTTAGTTATTTAGTTATTTAGTTATTTAGTTAGTTATTTAGTTATTTAGTTATTTATTTAGTTATTTAGTTATTTATTTAGTTAGTTATTTATTTAGTTATTTATTTAGTTATTTAGTTATTTATTTAGTTATTTAGTTATTTAGTTATTTATTCAGTTATTTAGTTATTTATTTATTTATTTATTTAGTTATTTATTTAGTTATTTACTTAGTTATTTAGTTATTTATTTATTTAGTTATTTATTTATTTATTTAGTTATCTATTTATTTAGTTATTTATTTATTTAGTTATTTAGTTATTTAGTTATTTAGTTATTTATTTATTTATTTAGTTATTTATTTATTTAGTTATTTATTTATTTAGTTATTTATTTAGTTATTTAGTTATTTATTTATTTAGTTATTTATTTAGTTATTTATTTAGTTATTTAGTTATTTAGTTATTTATTTTGTTATTTATTTAGTTATTTATTCAGTTATTTATTTAGTTATTTAGTTATTTAGTTATTTATTTAGTTATTTAGTTATTTATTTAGTTATTTAGTTATATATTTAGTTATTTATTTAGTTATTTAGTTATTTAGTTAGTTATTTCGTTATTTAGTTAGTTATTTAGTTATTTAGTTATTTAGTTATTTAGTTATTTATTTAGTTATTTAGTTATTTATTTAGTTATTTAGTTATTTATTTAGTTATTTACTTATTTATTTAGTTATTTAGTTATTTATTTAGTTATTTAGTTATTTAGTTATTTATTTAGTTATTTAGTTATTTATTTAGTTATTTAGTTATTTAGTTATTTATTTAGTTATTCAGTTATTTATTTAGTTATTTAGTTATTTCTTTAGTTAGTTATTTATTTAGTTATTTAGTTATTTATTTAGTTATTTAGTTAGTTTTTAATTATTTAGTTATTTATTTAGTTATTTAGTTATTTAGTTATTTATTTAGTTATTTAGTTATTTAGTTATTTAGTTAGTTATTTATTTAGTTATTTAGTTATTTATTTATTTAGTTATTTATTTATTTATTTAGTTATTCAGTTATTTATTTATTTACTTATTTAGTTATTTAGTTATTTATTTATTTATTTATTTATTTATTTATTTATTTAGTTATTTTTTTAGTTATTTAGTTATTTAGTAATTTAGTTATTTAGTTATTTATTTATTTATTTATTTATTTAGTTATTTAGTTATTTAGTTATTTAGTTATTTAGTTATTTATTTATTTAGTTATTTATTTATTTATTTAGTTATTTAGTTATTTATTTAGTTATTTAGTTATTTATTTATTTATTTAGTTATTTATTTATTTAGTTATTTAGTTATTTAGTTATTTATTTATTTAGTTATTTATTTATTTAGTTATTTAGTTATTTAGTTATTTAGTTATTTATTTATTTATTTATTTATTTAGTTATTTAGTTATTTAGTTATTTAGTTATTTAGTTATTTAGTTATTTATTTAGTTATTTATTTATTTATTTATTTATTTAGTTATTTATTTATTTAGTTATTTAGTTATTTATTTATTTAGTTATTTATTTATTTAGGTATTTAGTTATTTAGTTATTTATTTAGTTATTTATTTATTTATTTATTTATTTATTTAGTTATTTAGTTCTTTAGTTATTTATTTATTTAGTTATTTATTTATTTATTTATTTATTTATTTAGTTATTTATTTATTTATTTAGTTATCTAGTTATTTAGTTATTTATTTATTTAGTTATTTAGTTATTTAGTTATTTAGTTATTTATTTAGTTATTTATTTATTTATTTAGTCATTTATTTATTTATTTATTTATTTATTTATTTATTTATTTATTTATTTATTTAGTTATTTAGTTATTTAGTTATTTATTTATTTAGTTATTTATTTAGTTATTTAGTTATTTATTTATTTAGATATTTATTTAGTTATTTATTTAGTTATTTAGTTATTTAGTTATTTATTTATTTAGTTATTTATTTAGTTAGTTATTTAGTTAGTTATTTAGTAAGTTAGTTAGTTATTTAGTTAGTTAGTTAGTTAGTTATTTAGTTAGTTAGTTAGTTAGTTTTTTAGTTAGTTAGTTATTTATTTATTTATTTATTTATTTATTTATTTATTTATTTAGTTAGTTATTTATTTAGTTAGTTATTTAGTTATTTAGTTATTTAGTTATTTAGTTAGTTATTTAGTTATTTAGTTAGTTATTTAGTTATTTATTTAGTTATTTAGTTATTTAGTTATTTAGTTATTTATTTATTTATTTAGTTATTTATTTATTTATTTAGTTATTTATTTATTTATTTAGTTATTTAGTTATTTAGTTATTTATTTATTTAGTTATTTATTTATCTAGTTATTTAGTTATTTAGTTATTTAGTTATTTATTTAGTTATTTATTTATTTTTTTAGTTATTTATTTATTTATTTATTTATTTATTTAGTTATTTATTTAGTTATTTAGTTATTTATTTATTTAGTTATTTATTTAGTTATTTAGTTATTTATTTATTTAGTTATTTATTTAGTTATTTAGTTATTTATTTATTTATTTATTTATTTAGTTATTTAGTTATTTATTTAGTTATTTAGTTATTTAGTTATTTAGTTATTTAGTTATTTAGTTATTTATTTATTTATTTAGTTATTTATTTATTTATTTAGTTATTTATTTATTTAGTTATTTAGTTATTTAGTTATTTATTTATTTAGTTATTTATTTATTTAAATATTTAGTTATTTAGTTATTTATTTAGTTATTTATTTATTTATTTAGTTATTTATTTATTTATTTATTTATTTAGTTATTTATTTAGTTATTTAGTTATTTAGTTATTTATTTATTTAGTTATTTATTTAGTTATTTAGTTATTTATTTATTTAGTTATTTATTTAGTTATTTATTTATTTATTTAGTTATTTTGTTATTTAGTTATTTATTTAGTTATTTATTTATTTATTTATTTAGTTATTTAGTTATTTATTTAGTTATTTAGTTATTTATTTAGTTATTTAGTTATTTAGTTATTTAGTTATTTATTTAGTTATTTAGTTATTTATTTATTTAGTTATTTATTTAGTTATTTAGTTATTTAGTTATTTAGTTATTTATTTAGTAATTTAGTTATTTAGTTATTTAGTTAGTTATTTATTTAGTTATTTATTTATTTATTTAGTTATTTAGTTATTTATTTAGTTATTTAGTTATTTATTTATTAAGTATTTATTTATTTAGTTATTTATTTATTTATTTAGTTATTTAGTTATTTAGTTATTTATTTAGTTATTTAGTTATTTATTTAGTTATTTAGTTATTTAGTTAGTTATTTAGTTATTTAGTTATTTAGTTAGTTATTTATTTATTTATTTAGTTATTTAGTTATTTATTTAGTTATTTAGTTATTTTTTTCAGTTATTTATTTAGTTATTTAGTTATTTATTTAGTTATTTAGTTATTTATTTAGTTATTTATTTAGTTATTTAGTTATTTAGTTATTTAGTTAGTTAGTTATTTAGTTATTTAGTTATTTAGTTAGTTATTTAGTTATTTAGTTAGTTATTTAGTTATTTAGTTATTTAGTTATTTAGTTAGTTATTTAGTTATTTAGTTATTTATTTAGTTATTTAGTTATTTAGTTATTTATTTAGTTATTTAGTTATTTAGTTATTTATTTAGTTATTTATTTAGTTATTTATTTATTTAGTTATTTAGTTATTTATTTAGTTATTTAGTTAGTTATTTATTTAGTTATGCAGTTATTTAGTTATTTATTTAGTTATTTATTTAGTTATTTATTTATTTAGTTATTTATTTAGTTATTTAGTTATTTAGTTATTTAGTTATTTATTTAGTTATTTATTTAGTTATTTAGTTATTTAGTTATATATTTAGTTATTTATTTATTTATTTATTTATTTATTTATTTAGTTATTTAGTTATTTAGTTATTTATTTAGTTATTTAGTTATTTAGTTATTTATTTAGTTATTTAGTTATTTATTTAGTTATTTAGTTATTCAGTTATTTAGTTATTTAGTTATTTAGTTATTTATTTATTTATTTAGTTATTTATTTAGTTATTTATTTATTTAGTTATTTAGTTATTTATTTAGTTATTTAATTATTTAGTTATTTAGTTAGTTATTTAGTTATTTAGTTATTTATTTAGTTATTTAGTTATTTAGTTATTTATTTAGTTATTTAGTTATTTAGTTATATATTTAGTTATTTAGTTATTTAGTTATTTATTTAGTTATTTAGTTATTTAGTTATTTATTTAGTTATTTAGTTATTTATTTAGTTATTTAGTTATTTAGTTATTTAGTTATTTATTTATTTATTTAGTTATTTAGTTATTTATTTCGTTATTTAGTTATTTAGTTATTTATTTAGTTATTTAGTTATTTATTTGGTTATTTAGTTATTTAGTTATTTAGTTATTTATTTAGTTATTAAGTTATTTAGTTATTTAGTTGGTTATTTAGATATTTAGTTATTTACTTAGTTATATAGCTATTTAGTTATTTAGTTATTTATTTAGTTATTTAGTTATTTATTTAGTTATTTAGTTATTTAGTTATTTATTTAGTTATTTAGTTATTTAGTTAGTTATTTCTTTATTTATTTATTTATTTATTTATTTAGTTATTTAGTTATTTATTTATTTATTTATTTATTTATTTAGTTATTTAGTTATTTGGTTATTTATTTAGTTATTTAGTTATTTAGTTATTTAGTTATTTATTTAGTTATTTAGTTATTTATTTAGTTATTTAGTTATTTAGTTAGTTATTTAGTTATTTAGTTATTTAGTTATTTAGTTATTTATTTAGTTATTTAGTTATTTAGTTATTTAGTTATTTATTTAGTTATTTATTTAGTTATTTAGTTATTTATTTAGTTATTTAGTTATTTAGTTATTTATTTAGTTATTTAGTTATTTATTTAGTTATTTAGTTATTTAGTTAGTAATTTAGTTATTTAGTTATTTAGTTATTTATTTATTTATTTATTTATTTAGTTATTTAGTTATTTAGTTATTTATTTATTTAGGTATTTAGTTATTTAGTTATTTATTTAGTTATTTAGTTATTTAGTTATTTATTTAGTTATTTAGTTTGTTATTTAGTTATTTAGTTATTTATTTAGTTATTTAGTTATTTAGTTAGTTATTTAGTTATTTAGTTAGTTATTTAGTTATTTAGTTATTTTAGTTATTTAGTTATTTATTTTTTTATTTATTTATTTATTTAGTTATTTCGTTATTTAGTTATTTAATTATATATTTAGTTATTTAGTTATTTAGTTATTTATTTAGTTATTTAGTTATTTAGTTATTTAGTTATTTATTTAGTTATTTAGTTATTTAGTTATTTATTTAGTTAGTTAGTTATTTATTTATTTATTTAAATATTTAGTTAGTTATTTAGTTATTTAGTTAGTTATTTAGTTATTTAGTTATTTAGTTATTTATTTAGTTATTTAGTTATTTATTTATTTAGTTATTTATTTAGTTATTTAGTTATTTATTTAGTTATTTAGTTATTTAGTTATTTATTTAGTTATTTAGTTATTTAGTTAGTTATTTAGTTATTTAGTTATTTAGTTATTTATTTAGTTGTTTAGTTATATAGTTATTTAGTTATTTATTTAGTTATTTAGTTAGTTATTTAGTTATTTAGTTATTTATTTAGTTATTTAGTTAGTTATTTAGTTATTTAGTTAATTATTTAGTTATTTATTTATTTAGATTGTTATTTAGTTATGTAGTTAGTTATTTAGTTATTTAGTTATTTAGTTATTTATTTAGTTATTTAGTTATTTAGTTATTTAGTTATTTATTTAGTTATTTATTTATTTATTTAGTTATTTAGTTATTTCGTTATTTATTTAGTTATTTAGTTATTTATTTAGTTATTTATTTAGTTATTTATTTAGTTATTTATTTAGTTATTTAGTTATTTAGTTATTTAGTTAGTTATTTAGTTATTTATTTATTTAGTTAGTTAGTTATTTAGTTATTTAGTTATTTATTTAGTTATTTAGTTATTTAGTTTTTTAGTTATTCATTTATTTATTTATTTATTTAGTTATTTAGTTAGTTAGTTATTTAGTTAGTTATTTAGTTATTTAGTTATTTAGTTAGTTATTTAGTTATTTAGTTAGTTATTTAGTTATTTAGTTATTTATTTAGTTATTTAGTTAGTTAGTTATTTAGTTATTTATTTAGTTATTTAGTTATTTAGTTATTTATTTAGTTATTTATTTATTTATTTAGTTATTTAGTTAGTTATTTATTTAGTTATTTAGTTAGTTATTTAGTTATTTAGTTATTTAGTTATTTATTTAGTTATTTAGTTATTTAGTTAGTTATTTAGTTATTTAGTTATTTAGTTATTTATTTAGTTATTTAGTTAGTTATTTATTTAGTTATTTATTTAGTTATTTAGTTATTTAGTTATTTATTTAGTTATTTATTTATTTATTTAGTTATTTATTTATTTATTTAGTTATTTATTTAGTTATTTATTTATTTAGTTATTTATTTAGTTATTTAGTTATTTAGTTATTTATTTAGTTATTTAGTTATTTAGTTATTTTGTTGTTTATTTAGTTATTTAGTTATTTAGTTATTTAGTTATTTATCTAGTTATTTAGTTATTTATTTAGTTAATCATTTAGTTATTTAGTTATTTATTTATTTATTTAGTTATTTAGTTATTTAGTTATTTAGTTAGTTATTTAGTTATTTATTTAGTTATTTAGTTATTTATTTAGTTATTTAGTTATTTATTTAGTTATTTATTTAGTTATTTATTTATTTAGTTAGTTATTTAGTTATTTATTTAGTTATTTATTTAGTTATTTAGTTATTTTTTTAGTTATTTATTTAGTTATTTAGTTATTTATTTACTTATTTAGTTATTTATTTACTTATTTAGTTATTTAGTTATTTAGTTAGTTATTTAGTTATTTAGTTATTTAGTTAGTTATTTAGTTATTTAGTTAGTTATTTAGTTATTTAGTTATTTAGTTATTTAGTTAGTTATTTAGTTATTTATTTAGTTATTTAGTTATTCAGTTATTTAGTTATTTATTTAGTTATTTAGTTATTTAGTTATTTAGTTATTTATTTAGTCATTTAGTTATTTATTTATTTAGTTATTTATTTAGTTATTTAGTTATTTATTTATTTAGTTACTTAGTTATTTATTTAGTTATTTCGTTAGTTATTTAGTTATTTAGTTATTTAGTTATTTAGTTATTTAGTTAGTTATTTATTTAGTTATTTAGTTATTTATTTAGTTATTTAGTTATTTAGTTATTTATTTAGTTATTTATTTAGTTATTTAGTTATTTATTTAGTTATTTATTTATTTAGTTATTTATTTATTTAGTTATTTATTTAGTTATTTAGTTATTTAGTTATTTATTTAGTTATTTAGTTATTTAGTTATTTATTTAGTTATTTATTTAGTTATTTAGTTATTTAGTTATTTAGTTAGTTATTTAGTTATTTAGTTATTAAGTTATTTAGTTAGTTATTTAGTTATTTATTTAGTTGTTTAGTTATTTATTTAGTTATTTAGTTATTTAGTTATTTATTTAGTTATTTTTTAGTTATTTATTTAGTTATTTAGTTATTTATTTAGTTATTTAGTTATTTATTTAGTTATTTAGTTATTTAGTTATTTATTTAGTTATTTAGTTATTTAGTTATTTATTTATCTATTTAGTTAATTTGTTATTTAGTTATTTATTTATTTATTTAGTTATTTATTTAGTTATTTAGTTATTTATTTATTTAGTTATTTAGTTATTTATTTAGTTATTTATTTAGTTATTTAGTTATTTATTTAGTTATTTATTTATTTAGCTATTTATTTATTTAGTTATTTATTTAGTTATTTAGTTATTTAGTTATTTATTTATTTAGTTTTTTATTTAGTTAGTTA
Organism: Palaemon carinicauda; assembly: GCF_036898095.1. NCBI lineage: Eukaryota > Metazoa > Arthropoda > Malacostraca > Decapoda > Palaemonidae > Palaemon > Palaemon carinicauda. Next base: position 15,163,440 of record NC_090728.1, on the reverse strand, counting down.
TTTAGTTATTTAGTTATTTATTTTGTTATTTAGTTATTTATATATTTAGTTATTTAGTTATTTAGTTATTTAGTTAGTTATTTAGTTATTTAGTTATTTATTTAGTTATTTAGTTATTTATTTATTTATTTAGTTATTTAGTTATTTATTTAGTTATTTATTTAGTTATTTAGTTATTTAGTTATTTATTTATTTATTTAGTTATTTAGTTATTTATTTAGTTATTTAGTTAGTTATTTAGTTATTTAGTTATTTATTTAGTTATTTAGTTATTTAGTTATTTATTTAGTTATTTAGTTATTTATTTAGTTATTTAATTATTTAGTTATTTATTTAGTTATTTAGTTATTTAGTTATTTATTTAGTTATTTAGTTATTTAGTTATTTATTTAGTTATTTATTTAGTTATTTAGTTATTTAGTTATTTATTTAGTTATTTAGTTATTTATTTAGTTATTTAGTTATTTATTTAGTTATTTAGTTATTTAGTTATTTATTTAGTTAGTTATTTATTTAGTTATTTATTTAGTTATTTAGTTATTTAGTTATGTATTTAGTTGTATAGTTATTTAGTTATTTATTTAGTTATTTAGTTATTTATTTAGTTATTTAGTTATTTAGTTATTTATTTAGTTATTTAGTTATTTATTTATTTATTTAGTTATTTAGTTATTTATTTAGTTATTTATTTAGTTTTTTAGTTATTTAGTTATTTAGTTATTTATTTAGTTATTTAGTTATTTATTTAGTTATTTAGTTATTTAGTTATTTATTTAGTTATTTAGTTATTTAGTTATTTAGTTATTTATTTAGTTATTTAGTTATTTATTTAGTTATTTAGTTATTTAGTTATTTAGTTATTTAGTTAGTTATTTAGTTATTTAGTTATTTATTTAATTATTTAGTTATTTATTTAGTTAGTTATTTATTTAGTTATTTATTTAGTTATTTAGTTATTTATTTAGTTATTTAGTTATTTAGTTATTTATTCAGTTATTTAGTTATTTATTTATTTATTTATTTAGTTATTTATTTAGTTATTTATTTAGTTATTTAGTTATTTATTTATTTAGTTATTTATTTATTTATTTAGTTATCTATTTATTTAGTTATTTATTTATTTAGTTATTTAGTTATTTAGTTATTTAGTTATTTATTTATTTATTTAGTTATTTATTTATTTAGTTATTTATTTATTTAGTTATTTATTTAGTTATTTAGTTATTTATTTATTTAGTTATTTATTTAGTTATTTATTTAGTTATTTAGTTATTTAGTTATTTATTTTGTTATTTATTTAGTTATTTATTCAGTTATTTATTTAGTTATTTAGTTATTTAGTTATTTATTTAGTTATTTAGTTATTTATTTAGTTATTTAGTTATATATTTAGTTATTTATTTAGTTATTTAGTTATTTAGTTAGTTATTTCGTTATTTAGTTAGTTATTTAGTTATTTAGTTATTTAGTTATTTAGTTATTTATTTAGTTATTTAGTTATTTATTTAGTTATTTAGTTATTTATTTAGTTATTTACTTATTTATTTAGTTATTTAGTTATTTATTTAGTTATTTAGTTATTCAGTTATTTATTTAGTTATTTAGTTATTTATTTAGTTATTTAGTTATTTAGTTATTTATTTAGTTATTTAGTTATTTATTTAGTTATTTAGTTATTTCTTTAGTTAGTTATTTATTTAGTTATTTAGTTATTTATTTAGTTATTTAGTTAGTTTTTAGTTATTTAGTTATTTATTTAGTTATTTAGTTATTTAGTTATTTATTTTGTTATTTAGTTATTTAGTTATTTAGTTAGTTATTTATTTAGTTATTTAGTTATTTATTTATTTAGTTATTTATTTATTTATTTAGTTATTCAGTTATTTATTTATTTACTTATTTAGTTATTTAGTTATTTATTTATTTATTTATTTATTTATTTATTTATTTAGTTATTTATTTAGTTATTTAGTTATTTAGTAATTTAGTTATTTAGTTATTTATTTATTTATTTAGTTATTTAGTTATTTAGTTATTTAGTTATTTAGTTATTTATTTATTTAGTTATTTATTTATTTATTTAGTTATTTAGTTATTTATTTAGTTATTTAGTTATTTATTTATTTATTTAGTTATTTATTTATTTAGTTATTTAGTTATTTAGTTATTTATTTATTTAGTTATTTATTTATTTAGTTATTTAGTTATTTAGTTATTTATTTATTTATTTATTTATTTAGTTATTTAGTCATTTAGTTATTTATTTATTTAGTTATTTAGTTATTTATTTAGTTATTTATTTATTTATTTATTTAGTTATTTATTTATTTAGTTATTTAGTTATTTAGTTATTTATTTATTTAGTTATTTATTTATTTAGGTATTTAGTTATTTAGTTATTTATTTAGTTATTTATTTATTTATTTATTTAGTTTTTTAGTTATTTAGTTATTTATTTATTTAGTTATTTAGTTATTTATTTATTTATTTATTTAGTTATTTATTTATTTATTTAGTTATCTAGTTATTTAGTTATTTATTTATTTAGTTATTTAGTTATTTATTTAGTTATTTATTTATTTATTTAGTCATTTATTTATTTATTTATTTATTTATTTATTTATTTATTTATTTATTTATTTAGTTATTTAGTTATTTAGTTATTTATTTATTTAATTATTTATTTAGTTATTTAGTTATTTATTTATTTAGATATTTATTTAGTTATTTAGTTATTTATTTAGTTATTTAGTTATTTAGTTATTTATTTATTTAGTTATTTATTAAGTTAGTTATTTAGTTAGTTATTTAGTAAGTTAGTTAGTTATTTAGTTAGTTAGTTAGTTAGTTATTTAGTTAGTTAGTTAGTTAGTTTTTTAGTTATTTATTTATTTATTTATTTATTTATTTATTTATTTATTTAGTTAGTTATTTATTTAGTTAGTTATTTAGTTATTTAGTTATTTAGTTAGTTATTTAGTTATTTAGTTAGTTATTTAGTTATTTATTTAGTTATTTAGTTATTTAGTTATTTAGTTATTTAGTTATTTATTTAGTTATTTATTTATTTATTTAGTTATTTATTTATTTATTTAGTTATTTAGTTATTTAGTTATTTATTTATTTAGTTATTTATTTATCTAGTTATTTAGTTATTTAGTTATTTAGTTATTTATTTAGTTATTTATTTATTTTTTTAGTTATTTATTTATTTATTTATTTATTTATTTAGTTATTTATTTAGTTATTTAGTTATTTATTTATTTACTTATTTATTTAGTTATTTAGTTATTTATTTATTTAGTTATTTATTTAGTTATTTAGTTATTTATTTATTTATTTATTTATTTAGTTATTTAGTTATTTATTTAGTTATTTAGTTATTTAGTTATTTAGTTATTTAGTTATTTAGTTATTTATTTATTTATTTAGTTATTTATTTATTTATTTAGTTATTTATTTATTTAGTTATTTAGTTATTTAGTTATTTATTTATTTAGTTATTTATTTATTTAAATATTTAGTTATTTAGTTATTTATTTAGTTATTTATTTATTTATTTAGTTATTTATTTATTTATTTATTTATTTAGTTATTTATTTAGTTATTTAGTTATTTAGTTATTTATTTATTTAGTTATTTATTTAGTTATTTAGTTATTTATTTATTTAGTTATTTATTTAGTTATTTATTTATTTATTTAGTTATTTTGTTATTTAGTTATTTATTTAGTTATTTATTTATTTATTTATTTAGTTATTTAGTTATTTATTTAGTTATTTAGTTATTTATTTAGTTATTTAGTTATTTAGTTATTTAGTTATTTATTTAGTTATTTAGTTATTTAGTTATTTATTTAGTTATTTAGTTATTTAGTTATTTAGTTATTTATTTAGTAATTTAGTTATTTAGTTATTTAGTTAGTTATTTATTTAGTTATTTATTTATTTATTTATTTAGTTAGTTATTTAGTTATTTATTTAGTTATTTAGTTATTTATTTATTAAGTATTTATTTATTTAGTTATCTATTTATTTATTTAGTTATTTAGTTATTTAGTTATTTATTTAGTTATTTAGTTATTTATTTAGTTATTTAGTTATTTAGTTATTTATTTAGTTATTTAGTTATTTAGTTATTTATTTATTTAGTTATTTAGTTATTTATTTATTTATTTATTTATTTATTTAGTTATTTAGTTATTTATTTAGTTATTTAGTTATTTATTTAGTTATTTAGTTATATATTTATTTAGTTATTTATTTAGTTATTTAGTTATTTATTTATTTAGTTATTTATTTATTTATTTAGTTATTTAGTTATTTATTTATTTATTTAGTTATTTAGTTATTCCTTTTGTCGTAGTTTTGTAAGTGAAAATATATTAAATAGTTGTTTGACTCTAAGCAATCGTTAACGAATTGTTAGTGTTTGTTTTGACGAATGCGGGTCGCGCTTCCGTAGATCCTCAGTCGTCTTCGAATAATATAAATCAGGAGTTAGTACCGGCTCACGTACGTGACAGTGAGGGTTATAGTTACCTTACGGTATCTAGGGGAGAGAAAGAATTAACACACCCACGAGAAGAGTTCTAACCATCATGGATTAAAAGCTAAGTCAAGGTTTTATGAGTGTTTTGTTATGTTAGTGATGATGATGGGCATGCATGCACGTTAGATATCGTTAATGAAGAAACATTTGTAAAATAATACTGTACTTCGGGTTGCCGGATAGGAAGTGTTACAATGAATAGTTAAGGTTAGTAATAAATGTGAATATTTTTATTCCAGGTCAAATAATGATATAAACACAACGCAATGTCTCGATTTATTGAATGATAGGAACAGACAAGAATCCTTAAAAATCTGTTAAAGAACCTGGTAATATGCAAACCAAATTAGGGTAAGTTTAGGTTTCCATATTTATTGAAGATTCTATATGTTTACTATTTTGGATTCTTTTGAGTAAATATAGTGAGTGTTGGCATTGTATAACATTTATTGTAAGCGGCCTTATAAGAAGTATAGATTTTGTCACGTGATCTGGTTGTCTAATATTTATTAAGTGTCAAATGTGAACATTGTGAACAACATTTGTATAGCTTCTGATTGCATTATTTCTTTTCTTAGACTAAGGTTTATACAGACATAATAGTTCCAGTTAAGTTTTCAGATATTCACATTTTTGTCTTGATCTAAGCAGTTTTTAGACATAATTTTCCAGTGACTTAGTTTTCTTATGTAAATTATTTTCAAATTGTATATATATATATATATATATATATATATATATATATATATATATATATATATATATATATATATATATATATATATATATGTTTTTTTTATTTATTCATTTATTTATTTATTTATTTATTTATTTATTTATTTATTTTGTTAGTTATTTAGTTATTTAGTTATTTATTTAGTTATTTATTTAGTTATTTAGTTATTTAGTTATTTATTTAGTTATTTAGTTATTTAGTTATTTAGTTATTTAGTTATTTATTTAGTCATTTATTTATTTAGTTATTTAGTTATTTAGTTATTTAGATATTTATTTAGTTATTTAGTTATTTATTTAGTTATTTAGTTATTTATTTAGTTATTTAGTTATTCAGTTATTTAGTTATTTAGTTATTTAGTTATTTAGTTATTTATTTAGTTATTTATTTATTTAGTTATTTATTTAGTTATTTAGTTATTTAGTTATTTAGTTATTTATTTAGTTATTTAGTTATTTAGTTATTTATTTAGTTATTAAGTTATTTAGTTATTTAGTTATTTAGTTATTTATTTAGTTATTTAGTTATTTATTTAGTTATTTAGTTATTTAGTTATTTAGTTATATATTTAGTTATTTAGTTATTTAGTTATTTATTTAGTTATTTAGTTAGTTATTTAGTTATTTAGTTATTTAGTTATTTATTTATTTATTTAGTTATTTAGTTATTTATTTAGTTATTTAGTTATTTAGTTATTTATTTAGTTATTTAGTTATTTATTTAGTTATTTAGTTATTTATTTAGTTATTTAGTTATTTAGTTATTTAGTTAGTTATTTAGATATTTAGTTAGTTATTTAGTTATTTAGTTATTTAGTTATTTAGTTATTTAGTTATTTAGTTAGTTATTTATTTATTTATTTAGTTATTTAGTTATTTATTTAGTTATTTAGTTATTTTTTTCAGTTATTTATTTAGTTATTTAGTTATTTATTAGTTATTTAGTTATTTATTTAGTTATTTATTTAGTTATTTAGTTATTTAGTTATTTAGTTAGTTAGTTATTTAGTTATTTAGTTATTTAGTTAGTTATTTAGTTATTTAGTTAGTTATTTAGTTATTTAGTTATTTAGTTATTTAGTTAGTTATTTAGTTATTTAGTTATTTAGTTATTTATTTAGTTATTTAGTTATTTAGTTATTTATTTAGTTATTTATTTAGTTATTTATTTAGTTATTTATTTATTTAGTTATTTAGTTATTTATTTAGTTATTTAGTTAGTTATTTATTTAGTTATTTAGTTATTTATTTAGTTATTTAGTTATTTATTTAGTTATTTATTTAGTTATTTATTTATTTAGTTATTTATTTAGTTATTTAGTTATTTAGTTATTTAGTTATTTATTTAGTTATTTATTTAGTTATTTAGTTATTTAGTTATATATTTAGTTATTTAGTTATTTATTTATTTATTTATTTATTTAGTTATTTAGTTATTTAGTTATTTATTTAGTTATTTAGTTATTTAGTTATTTATTTAGTTATTTAGTTATTTATTTAGTTATTTAGTTATTCAGTTATTTAGTTATTTAGTTATTTAGTTATTTATTTATTTATTTAGTTATTTATTTAGTTATTTATTTATTTAGTTATTTAGTTATTTATTTAGTTATTTAATTATTTAGTTATTTAGTTAGTTATTTAGTTATTTAGTTATTTATTTAGTTATTTAGTTATTTAGTTATTTATTTAGTTATTTAGTTATTTAGTTATATATTTAGTTATTTAGTTATTTAGTTATTTATTTAGTTATTTAGTTATTTAGTTATTTATTTAGTTATTTAGTTATTTATTTAGTTATTTAGTTATTTAGTTATTTAGTTATTTATTTATTTATTTAGTTATTTAGTTATTTATTTCGTTATTTAGTTATTTAGTTATTTATTTAGTTATTTAGTTATTTATTTGGTTATTTAGTTATTTAGTTATTTAGTTATTTATTTAGTTATTAAGTTATTTAGTTATTTAGTTGGTTATTTAGATATTTAGTTATTTACTTAGTTATATAGCTATTTAGTTATTTAGTTATTTATTTAGTTATTTAGTTATTTATTTAGTTATTTAGTTATTTAGTTATTTATTTAGTTATTTAGTTATTTAGTTAGTTATTTCTTTATTTATTTATTTATTTATTTATTTAGTTATTTAGTTATTTATTTATTTATTTATTTATTTATTTAGTTATTTAGTTATTTAGTTATTTGGGTATTTATTTAGTTATTTAGTTATTTAGTTATTTAGTTATTTATTTAGTTATTTAGTTATTTATTTAGTTATTTAGTTATTTAGTTAGTTATTTAGTTATTTAGTTATTTAGTTATTTAGTTATTTATTTAGTTATTTAGTTATTTAGTTATTTAGTTATTTATTTAGTTATTTATTTAGTTATTTAGTTATTTATTTAGTTATTTAGTTATTTAGTTATTTATTTAGTTATTTAGTTATTTATTTAGTTATTTAGTTATTTAGTTAGTAATTTAGTTATTTAGTTATTTAGTTATTTATTTATTTATTTATTTATTTAGTTATTTAGTTATTTAGTTATTTATTTATTTAGTTATTTAGTTATTTAGTTATTTATTTAGTTATTTAGTTATTTAGTTATTTATTTAGTTATTTAGTTTGTTATTTAGTTATTTAGTTATTTATTTAGTTATTTAGTTATTTTTTTAGTTATTTAGTTATTTATTTAGTTATCTAGTTATTTAGTTATTTAGTTTTTTAGTTATTTATTAGTTATTTAGTTATTTAGTTAGTTATTTAGTTATTTAGTTAGTTATTTAGTTATTTAGTTATTTTAGTTATTTAGTTATTTATTTTTTTATTTATTTATTTATTTAGTTATTTCGTTATTTAGTTATTTAGTTATATATTTAGTTATTTAGTTATTTAGTTATTTATTTAGTTATTTAGTTATTTAGTTATTTAGTTATTTATTTAGTTATTTAGTTATTTAGTTATTTATTTATTTAGTTAGTTATTTATTTATTTATTTAAATATTTAGTTAGTTATTTAGTTATTTAGTTAGTTATTTAGTTATTTAGTTATTTAGTTATTTATTTAGTTATTTAGTTATTTAGTTATTTAGTTATTTATTTAGTTATTTAGTTATTTATTTAGTTATTTAGTTATTTAGTTATTTATTTAGTTATTTAGTTATTTAGTTAGTTATTTAGTTATTTAGTTATTTAGTTATTTATTTAGTTGTTTAGTTATTTAGTTATTTAGTTATTTATTTAGTTATTTAGTTAGTTATTTAGTTATTTAGTTATTTATTTAGTTATTTAGTTAGTTATTTAGTTATTTAGTTAATTATTTAGTTATTTATTTATTTAGATTGTTATTTAGTTATGTAGTTAGTTATTTAGTTATTTAGTTATTTAGTTATTTATTTAGTTATTTAGTTATTTAGTTATTTAGTTATTTATTTAGTTATTTATTTATTTATTTAGTTATTTAGTTATTTCGTTATTTATTTAGTTATTTAGTTATTTATTTAGTTATTTATTTAGTTATTTATTTAGTTATTTATTTAGTTATTTAGTTATTTAGTTATTAGTTAGTTATTTAGTTATTTATTTATTTAGTTAGTTAGTTATTTAGTTATTTAGTTATTTATTTAGTTATTTAGTTATTTAGTTATTTAGTTATTCATTTATTTATTTATTTATTTAGTTATTTAGTTAGTTAGTTATTTAGTTAGTTATTTAGTTATTTAGTTATTTAGTTAGTTATTTAGTTATTTAGTTAGTTATTTAGTTATTTAGTTATTTATTTAGTTATTTAGTTAGTTAGTTATTTAGTTATTTATTTAGTTATTTAGTTATTTAGTTATTTATTTAGTTATTTATTTATTTATTTAGTTATTTAGTTAGTTATTTATTTAGTTATTTAGTTAGTTATTTAGTTATTTAGTTATTTAGTTATTTATTTAGTTATTTAGTTATTTAGTTAGTTATTTAGTTATTTAGTTATTTAGTTATTTATTTAGTTATTTAGTTAGTTATTTATTTAGTTATTTATTTAGTTATTTAGTTATTTAGTTATTTATTTAGTTATTTATTTATTTATTTAGTTATTTATTTATTTATTTAGTTATTTATTTAGTTATTTAGTTAATTATTTAGTTATTTATTTAGTTATTTATTTATTTAGTTATTTATTTAGTTATTTAGTTATTTAGTTATTTATTTAGTTATTTAGTTATTTAGTTATTTAGTTGTTTATTTAGTTATTTAGTTATTTAGTTATTTAGTTATTTATTTAGTTATTTAGTTATTTATTTAGTTAATCATTTAGTTATTTAGTTATTTATTTATTTATTTAGTTATTTAGTTATTTAGTTATTTAGTTAGTTATTTAGTTATTTATTTAGTTATTTAGTTATTTATTTAGTTATTTAGTTATTTATTTAGTTATTTATTTAGTTATTTATTTATTTAGTTAGTTATTTAGTTATTTATTTAGTTATTTATTTAGTTATTTAGTTATTTTTTTAGTTATTTATTTAGTTATTTAGTTATTTATTTACTTATTTAGTTATTATTTAGTTATTTAGTTATTTAGTTATTTAGTTAGTTATTTAGTTATTTAGTTATTTAGTTAGTTATTTAGTTATTTAGTTAGTTATTTAGTTATTTAGTTATTTAGTTATTTAGTTAGTTATTTAGTTATTTATTTAGTTATTTAGTTATTCAGTTATTTAGTTATTTATTTAGTTATTTAGTTATTTAGTTATTTAGTTATTTAGTTATTTATTCAGTATTTAGTTATTTATTTATTTAGTTATTTATTTAGTTATTTAGTTATTTATTTATTTAGTTATTTAGTTATTTATTTAGTTATTTCGTTAGTTATTTAGTTATTTAGTTATTTAGTTATTTAGTTAGTTATTTATTTAGTTATTTAGTTATTTATTTAGTTATTTAGTTATTTAGTTATTTATTTAGTTATTTATTTAGTTATTTAGTTATTTATTTAGTTATTTATTTATTAGTTATTTATTTATTTAGTTATTTATTTAGTTATTTAGTTATTTATTTAGTTATTTAGTTATTTAGTTATTTATTTAGTTATTTATTTAGTTATTTAGTTATTTAGTTATTTAGTTAGTTATTTAGTTATTTAGTTATTAAGTTATTTAGTTAGTTATTTAGTTATTTATTTAGTTATTTAGTTATTTAGTTATTTAGTTATTTAGTTATTTATTTAGTTATTTAGTTATTTATTTAGTTATTTAGTTATTTATTTAGTTAGTTATTTATTTAGTTATTTATTTAGTTATTTAGTTATTTATTTAGTTATTTAGTTATTTAGTTATTTATTAGTTATTTAGTTATTTATTTATTTATTTATTTAGTTATTTATTTAGTTATTTATTTAGTTATTTAGTTATTTAGTTATTTAGTTATTTATTTATTTATTTAGTTATTATTTATTTAGTTATTTATTTATTTAGTTATTTAGTTATTTAGTTATTTAAGTTATTTATTTATTATTTAGTTATTTATTTATTTAGTTATTTATTTATTTAGTTATTTATTTAGTTATTTAGTTATTTATTTATTTAGTTATTTATTTAGTTATTTATTTAGTTATTTAGTTATTTAGTTATTTATTTATTTATTTAGTTATCTATTTATTTAGTTATTTATTTATTTAGTTATTTAGTTATTTAGTTATTTAGTTATTTATTTATTTATTTAGTTATTTATTTATTTAGTTATTTATTTATTTAGTTATTTATTTAGTTATTTAGTTATTTATTTATTTAGTTATTTATTTAGTTATTTATTTAGTTATTTAGTTATTTAGTTATTTATTTTGTTATTTATTTAGTTATTTATTCAGTTATTTATTTAGTTATTTAGTTATTTAGTTATTTATTTAGTTATTTAGTTATTTATTTAGTTATTTAGTTATATATTTAGTTATTTATTTAGTTATTTAGTTATTTAGTTAGTTATTTCGTTATTTAGTTAGTTATTTAGTTATTTAGTTATTTAGTTATTTATTTAGTTATTTAGTTATTTATTTAGTTATTTAGTTATTTATTTAGTTATTTACTTATTTATTTAGTTATTTAGTTATTTATTTAGTTATTTAGTTATTTAGTTATTTATTTAGTTATTTAGTTATTTATTTAGTTATTTAGTTATTTATTTAGTTATTTAGTTATTTAGTTATTTATTTAGTTATTTAGTTATTTATTTAGTTATTTAGTTATTTCTTTAGTTAGTTATTTATTTAGTTATTTAGTTATTTATTTAGTTATTTAGTTAGTTTTTAGTTATTTAGTTATTTATTTAGTTATTTAGTTATTTAGTTATTTATTTAGTTATTTAGTTATTTAGTTATTTAGTTAGTTATTTATTTAGTTATTTAGTTATTTATTATTTAGTTATTTATTTATTTATTTAGTTGTTCAGTTATTTATTTATTTACTTATTTAGTTATTTAGTTATTTATTTATTTATTTATTTATTTATTTATTTAGTTATTTATTTAGTTATTTAGTTATTTAGTAATTTAGTTATTTAGTTATTTATTTATTTATTTAGTTATTTAGTTATTTAGTTATTTAGTTATTTAGTTATTTATTTATTTAGTTATTTATTTATTTATTTAGTTATTTAGTTATTTATTTAGTTATTTAGTTATTTATTTATTTATTTAGTTATTTATTTATTTAGTTATTTAGTTATTTAGTTATTTATTTATTTAGTTATTTATTTATTTAGTTATTTAGTTATTTAGTTATTTATTTATTTATTTATTTATTTAGTTATTTAGTTATTTAGTTATTTATTTATTTAGTTATTTAGTTATTTATTTAGTTATTTATTTATTTATTTATTTAGTTATTTATTTATTTAGTTATTTAGTTATTTAGTTATTTATTTATTTAGTTATTTATTTATTTAGGTATTTAGTTATTTAGTTATTTATTTAGTTATTTATTTATTTATTTATTTAGTTTTTTAGTTATTTAGTTATTTATTTATTTAGTTATTTAGTTATTTATTTATTTATTTATTTAGTTATTTATTTATTTATTTAGTTATCTAGTTATTTAGTTATTTATTTATTTAGTTATTTAGTTATTTAGTTATTTATTTAGTTATTTATTTATTTATTTAGTCATTTATTTATTTATTTATTTATTTATTTATTTATTTATTTAGTTATTTAGTTATTTAGTTATTTATTTATTTAGTTATTTATTTAGTTATTTAGTTATTTATTTATTTAGATATTTATTTAGTTATTTAGTTATTTATTTAGTTATTTAGTTATTTAGTTATTTATTTATTTAGTTATTTATTAAGTTAGTTATTTAGTTAGTTATTTAGTAAGTTAGTTAGTTATTTAGTTAGTTAGTTAGTTAGTTATTTAGTTAGTTAGTTAGTTAGTTTTTTAGTTAGTTAGTTATTTATTTATTTATTTATTTATTTATTTATTTAGTTAGTTATTTATTTAGTTAGTTATTTAGTTATTTAGTTATTTAGTTATTTAGTTAGTTATTTAGTTATTTAGTTAGTTATTTAGTTATTTATTTAGTTATTTAGTTATTTAGTTATTTAGTTATTTAGTTATTTATTTAGTTATTTATTTATTTATTTAGTTATTTATTTATTTATTTAGTTATTTAGTTATTTAGTTATTTATTTATTTAGTTATTTATTTATCTAGTTATTTAGTTATTTAGTTATTTAGTTATTTATTTAGTTATTTATTTATTTTTTTAGTTATTTATTTATTTATTTATTTATTTATTTATTTATTTAGTTATTTATTTAGTTATTTAGTTATTTATTTATTTAGTTATTTATTTAGTTATTTAGTTATTTATTTATTTAGTTATTTATTTAGTTATTTAGTTATTTATTTATTTATTTATTTATTTAGTTATTTAGTTATTTATTTAGTTATTTAGTTATTTAGTTATTTAGTTATTTAGTTATTTAGTTATTTATTTATTTATTTAGTTATTTATTTATTTATTTAGTTATTTATTTATTTAGTTATTTAGTTATTTAGTTATTTATTTATTTAGTTATTTATTTATTTAAATATTTAGTTATTTAGTTATTTATTTAGTTATTTATTTATTTATTTAGTTATTTATTTATTTATTTATTTATTTAGTTATTTATTTAGTTATTTAGTTATTTAGTTATTTATTTATTTAGTTATTTATTTAGTTATTTAGTTATTTATTTATTTAGTTATTTATTTAGTTATTTATTTATTTATTTAGTTATTTTGTTATTTAGTTATTTATTTAGTTATTTATTTATTTATTTATTTAGTTATTTAGTTATTTATTTAGTTATTTAGTTATTTATTTAGTTATTTAGTTATTTAGTTATTTAGTTATTTATTTAGTTATTTAGTTATTTAGTTATTTATTTAGTTATTTAGTTATTTAGTTATTTAGTTATTTATTTAGTAATTTAGTTATTTAGTTATTTAGTTAGTTATTTATTTAGTTATTTATTTATTTATTTATTTATTTAGTTATTTAGTTATTTATTTATTTATTTAGTTATTTATTTATTAAGTATTTATTTATTTAGTTATCTATTTATTTATTTAGTTATTTAGTTATTTAGTTATTTATTTAGTTATTTAGTTATTTATTTAGTTATTTAGTTATTTAGTTATTTATTTAGTTATTTAGTTATTTAGTTATTTATTTATTTAGTTATTTAGTTATTTATTTATTTATTTATTTATTTAGTTATTTAGTTATTTATTTAGTTATTTAGTTATCTATTTATTTAGTTATTTATTTAGTTATTTAGTTATTTATTTATTTAGTTATTTATTTATTTATTTAGTTATTTAGTTATTTATTTATTTATTTAGTTATTTAGTTATTCTTTTTGTCGTAGTTTTGTAAGTGAAAATATATTAAATAGTTGTTTGACTCTAAGCAATCGTTAACGAATTGTTAGTGTTTGTTTTGACGAATGCGGGTCGCGCTTCCGTAGATCCTCAGTCGTCTTCGAATAATATAAATCAGGAGTTAGTACCGGCTCACGTACGTGACAGTGAGGGTTATAGTTACCTTACGGTATCTAGGGGAGAGAAAGAATTAACACACCCACGAGAAGAGTTCTAACCATCATGGATTAAAAGCTAAGTCAAGGTTTTATGAGTGTTTTGTTATGTTAGTGATGATGATGGGCATGCATGCACGTTAGATATCGTTAATGAAGAAACATTTGTAAAATAATACTGTACTTCGGGTTGCCGGATAGGAAGTGTTACAATGAATAGTTAAGGTTAGTAATAAATGTGAATATTTTTATTCCAGGTCAAATAATGATATAAACACAACGCAATGTCTCGATTTATTGAATGATAGGAACAGACAAGAATCCTTAAAAATCTGTTAAAGAACCTGGTAATATGCAAACCAAATTAGGGTAAGTTTAGGTTTCCATATTTATTGAAGATTCTATATGTTTACTATTTTGGATTCTTTTGAGTAAATATAGTGAGTGTTGGCATTGTATAACATTTATTGTAAGCGGCCTTATAAGAAGTATAGATTTTGTCACGTGATCTGGTTGTCTATTATTTATTAAGTGTCAAATGTGAACATTGTGAACAACATTTGTATAGCTTCTGATTGCATTATTTCTTTTCTTAGACTAAGGTTTATACAGACATAATAGTTCCAGTTAAGTTTTCAGATATTCACATTTTTGTCTTGATCTAAGCAGTTTTTAGACATAATTTTCCAGTGACTTAGTTTTCTTATGTAAATTATTTTCAAAGTGTATTATATATATATATATATATATATATATATATATATATATATATATATATATATATATATATATATATATGTTTTTTTTATTTATTCATTTATTTATTTATTTATTTATTTATTTATTTATTTATTTTGTTAGTTATTTAGTTATTTAGTTATTTATTTAGTTATTTATTTAGTTATTTAGTTATTTAGTTATTTATTTAGTTATTTAGTTATTTAGTTATTTAGTTATTTAGTTATTTATTTAGTTATTTATTTATTTAGTTATTTAGTTATTTATTTAGTTATTTAGTTATTAGTTATTTAGTTATTTAGTTATTTAGTTATTTAGTTATTTAGTTATTTAGTTATTTATTTAGTTATTTAGTTATTTATTTAGTTATTTAGTTATTTATTTAGTTATTTAGTTATTCAGTTATTTAGTTATTTAGTTATTTAGTTATTTAGTTATTTAGTTATTTAGTTATTTATTTAGTTATTTAGTTATTTAGTTATTTATTTAGTTATTTATTTATTTAGTTATTTAGTTATTTATTTAGTTATTTAGTTATTTAGTTATTTATTTAGTTATTAAGTTATTTAGTTATTTAGTTATTTATTTAGTTATTTAGTTATTTATTTAGTTATTTAGTTATTTAGTTATTTAGTTATATATTTAGTTATTTAGTTATTTAGTTATTTATTTAGTTATTTAGTTAGTTATTTAGTTATTTAGTTATTTAGTTATTTATTTATTTATTTAGTTATTTAGTTATTTATTTAGTTATTTAGTTATTTAGTTATTTATTTAGTTATTTAGTTATTTATTTAGTTATTTAGTTATTTATTTAGTTATTTTGTTATTTAGTTATTTAGTTAGTTATTTAGATATTTAGTTAGTTATTTAGTTATTTAGTTATTTAGTTATTTAGTTATTTAGTTATTTAGTTAGTTATTTATTTATTTATTTAGTTATTTAGTTATTTATTTAGTTATTTAGTTATTTTTTTCAGTTATTTATTTAGTTATTTAGTTATTTATTTAGTTATTTAGTTATTTATTTAGTTATTTATTTAGTTATTTAGTTATTTAGTTATTTAGTTAGTTAGTTATTTAGTTATTTAGTTATTTAGTTAGTTATTTAGTTATTTAGTTAGTTATTTAGTTATTTAGTTATTTAGTTATTTAGTTAGTTATTTAGTTATTTAGTTATTTAGTTATTTATTTAGTTATTTAGTTATTTAGTTATTTATTTAGTTATTTAGTTATTTATTTAGTTATTTATTTAGTTATTTATTTATTTAGTTATTTAGTTATTTATTTAGTTATTTAGTTAGTTATTTATTTAGTTATTTAGTTATTTATTTAGTTATTTAGTTATTTATTTAGTTATTTATTTAGTTATTTATTTATTTAGTTATTTATTTAGTTATTTAGTTATTTAGTTATTTAGTTATTTATTTAGTTATTTATTTAGTTATTTAGTTATTTAGTTATATATTTAGTTATTTAGTTATTTATTTATTTATTTAGTTATTTAGTTATTTAGTTATTTATTTAGTTATTTAGTTATTAGTTATTTATTTAGTTATTTAGTTATTTATTTAGTTATTTAGTTATTCAGTTATTTAGTTATTTAGTTATTTAGTTATTTATTTATTTATTTAGTTATTTATTTAGTTATTTATTTATTTAGTTATTTAGTTATTTATTTAGTTATTTAATTATTTAGTTATTTAGTTAGTTATTTAGTTATTTAGTTATTTATTTAGTTATTTAGTTATTTAGTTATTTATTTAGTTATTTAGTTATTTAGTTATATATTTAGTTATTTAGTTATTTAGTTATTTATTTAGTTATTTAGTTATTTAGTTATTTATTTAGTTATTTAGTTATTTATTTAGTTATTTAGTTATTTAGTTATTTAGTTATTTATTTATTTATTTAGTTATTTAGTTATTTATTTCGTTATTTAGTTATTTAGTTATTTATTTAGTTATTTAGTTATTTATTTGGTTTTTTAGTTATTTAGTTATTTAGTTATTTATTTAGTTATTAAGTTATTTAGTTATTTAGTTGGTTATTTAGATATTTAGTTATTTACTTAGTTATATAGCTATTTAGTTATTTAGTTATTTATTTAGTTATTTAGTTATTTATTTAGTTATTTAGTTATTTAGTTATTTATTTAGTTATTTAGTTATTTAGTTAGTTATTTCTTTATTTATTTATTTATTTATTTATTTAGTTATTTAGTTATTTATTTATTTATTTATTTATTTATTTAGTTATTTAGTTATTTAGTTATTTGGTTATTTATTTAGTTATTTAGTTATTTAGTTATTTAGTTATTTAGTTATTTATTTAGTTATTTAGTTATTTATTTAGTTATTTAGTTATTTAGTTAGTTATTTAGTTATTTAGTTATTTAGTTATTTAGTTATTTATTTAGTTATTTAGTTATTTAGTTATTTAGTTATTTATTTAGTTATTTATTTAGTTATTTAGTTATTTATTTAGTTATTTAGTTATTTAGTTATTTATTTAGTTATTTAGTTATTTATTTAGTTATTTAGTTATTTAGTTAGTAATTTAGTTATTTAGTTATTTAGTTATTTATTTATTTATTTATTTATTTAGTTATTTAGTTATTTAGTTATTTATTTATTTAGTTATTTAGTTATTTAGTTATTTATTTAGTTATTTAGTTATTTAGTTATTTATTTAGTTATTTAGTTTGTTATTTAGTTATTTAGTTATTTATTTAGTTATTTAGTTATTTTTTTAGTTATTTAGTTATTTATTTAGTTATCTAGTTATTTAGTTATTTAGTTTTTTAGTTATTTATTTAGTTATTTAGTTATTTAGTTAGTTATTTAGTTATTTAGTTAGTTATTTAGTTATTTAGTTATTTTAGTTATTTAGTTATTTATTTTTTTATTTATTTATTTATTTAGTTATTTCGTTATTTAGTTATTTAGTTATATATTTAGTTATTTAGTTATTTAGTTATTTAGTTATTTATTTAGTTATTTAGTTATTTAGTTATTTATTTAGTTATTTAGTTATTTAGTTATTTATTTATTTAGTTAGTTATTTATTTATTTATTTAAATATTTAGTTAGTTATTTAGTTATTTAGTTAGTTATTTAGTTAGTTATTTAGTTATTTAGTTATTTAGTTATTTATTTAGTTATTTAGTTATTTAGTTATTTAGTTATTTATTTAGTTATTTAGTTATTTATTTAGTTATTTAGTTATTTAGTTATTTATTTAGTTATTTAGTTATTTAGTTAGTTATTTAGTTATTTAGTTATTTAGTTATTTATTTAGTTGTTTAGTTATTTAGTTATTTAGTTATTTATTTAGTTATTTAGTTAGTTATTTAGTTATTTAGTTATTTATTAGTTATTTAGTTAGTTATTTAGTTATTTAGTTAATTATTTAGTTATTTATTTATTTAGATTGTTATTTAGTTATGTAGTTAGTTATTTAGTTATTTAGTTATTTAGTTATTTATTTAGTTATTTAGTTATTTAGTTATTTAGTTATTTATTTAGTTATTTATTTATTTATTTAGTTATTTAGTTATTTCGTTATTTATTTAGTTATTTAGTTATTTATTTAGTTATTTATTTAGTTATTTATTTAGTTATTTATTTAGTTATTTAGTTATTTAGTTATTTAGTTAGTTATTTAGTTATTTATTTATTTAGTTAGTTAGTTATTTAGTTATTTAGTTATTTATTTAGTTATTTAGTTATTTAGTTATTTAGTTATTCATTTATTTATTTATTTATTTAGTTATTTAGTTAGTTAGTTATTTAGTTAGTTATTTAGTTATTTAGTTATTTAGTTAGTTATTTAGTTATTTAGTTAGTTATTTAGTTATTTAGTTATTTATTTAGTTATTTAGTTAGTTAGTTATTTAGTTATTTATTTAGTTATTTAGTTATTTAGTTATTTATTTAGTTATTTATTTATTTATTTAGTTATTTAGTTAGTTATTTATTTAGTTATTTAGTTAGTTATTTAGTTATTTAGTTATTTAGTTATTTATTTAGTTATTTAGTTATTTAGTTAGTTATTTAGTTATTTAGTTATTTAGTTATTTATTTAGTTATTTAGTTAGTTATTTATTTAGTTATTTATTTAGTTATTTAGTTATTTAGTTATTTATTTAGTTATTTATTTATTTATTTAGTTATTTATTTATTTATTTAGTTATTTATTTAGTTATTTAGTTAATTATTTAGTTATTTATTTAGTTATTTATTTATTTAGTTATTTATTTAGTTATTTAGTTATTTAGTTATTTATTTAGTTATTTAGTTATTTAGTTATTTAGTTGTTTATTTAGTTATTTAGTTATTTAGTTATTTAGTTATTTATTTAGTTATTTAGTTATTTATTTAGTTAATCATTTAGTTATTTAGTTATTTATTTATTTATTTAGTTATTTAGTTATTTAGTTATTTAGTTAGTTATTTAGTTATTTATTTAGTTATTTAGTTATTTATTTAGTTATTTAGTTATTTATTTAGTTATTTATTTAGTTATTTATTTATTTAGTTAGTTATTTAGTTATTTATTTAGTTATTTATTTAGTTATTTAGTTATTTTTTTAGTTATTTATTTAGTTATTTAGTTATTTATTTACTTATTTAGTTATTTATTTAGTTATTTAGTTATTTAGTTATTTAGTTAGTTATTTAGTTATTTAGTTATTTAGTTAGTTATTTAGTTATTTAGTTAGTTATTTAGTTATTTAGTTATTTAGTTATTTAGTTAGTTATTTAGTTATTTATTTAGTTATTTAGTTATTCAGTTATTTAGTTATTTATTTAGTTATTTAGTTATTTAGTTATTTAGTTATTTATTTAGTCATTTAGTTATTTATTTATTTAGTTATTTATTTAGTTATTTAGTTATTTATTTATTTAGTTATTTAGTTATTTATTTAGTTATTTCGTTAGTTATTTAGTTATTTAGTTATTTAGTTATTTAGTTAGTTATTTATTTAGTTATTTAGTTATTTATTTAGTTATTTAGTTATTTAGTTATTTATTTAGTTATTTATTTAGTTATTTAGTTATTTATTTAGTTATTTATTTATTTAGTTATTTATTTATTTAGTTATTTATTTAGTTATTTAGTTATTTAGTTATTTATTTAGTTATTTAGTTATTTAGTTATTTATTTAGTTATTTATTTAGTTATTTAGTTATTTATTATTTAGTTAGTTATTTAGTTATTTAGTTATTAAGTTATTTAGTTAGTTATTTAGTTATTTATTTAGTTATTTAGTTATTTATTTAGTTATTTAGTTATTTAGTTATTTATTTAGTTATTTAGATATTTAGTTATTTATTTAGTTATTTAGTTATTTAGTTATTTAGTTATTTATTTAGTTATTTAGTTATTTATTTAGTTATTTTTTAGTTATTTATTTAGTTATTTAGTTATTTATTTAGTTATTTAGTTATTTATTTAGTTATTTAGTTATTTAGTTATTTATTTAGTTATTTAGTTATTTAGTTATTTATTTATCTATTTAGTTAATTTGTTATTTAGTTATTTATTTATTTATTTAGTTATTTATTTAGTTATTTAGTTATTTATTTATTTAGTTATTTAGTTATTTATTTAGTTATTTATTTAGTTATTTAGTTATTTATTTAGTTATTTATTTATTTAGCTATTTATTTATTTAGTTATTTATTTAGTTATTTAGTTATTTAGTTATTTATTTATTTAGTTTTTTATTTAGTTAGTTATTTAGTTATTTAGTTATTTATTTTGTTATTTAGTTATTTATATATTTAGTTATTTAGTTATTTAGTTATTTAGTTAGTTATTTAGTTATTTAGTTATTTATTTAGTTATTCTAGTTATTTATTTATTTATTTAGTTATTTAGTTATTTATTTAGTTATTTATTTAGTTATTTAGTTATTTAGTTATTTATTTATTTATTTAGTTATTTAGTTATTTATTTAGTTATTTAGTTAGTTATTTAGTTATTTAGTTATTTATTTAGTTATTTAGTTATTTAGTTATTTATTTAGTTATTTAGTTATTTATTTAGTTATTTAATTATTTAGTTATTTATTTAGTTATTTAGTTATTTAGTTATTTATTTAGTTATTTAGTTATTTAGTTATTTATTTAGTTATTTATTTAGTTATTTAGTTATTTAGTTATTTATTTAGTTATTTAGTTATTTATTTAGTTATTTAGTTATTTAGTTATTTATTTAGTTAGTTATTTATTTAGTTATTTATTTAGTTATTTAGTTATTTAGTTATGTATTTAGTTGTATAGTTATTTAGTTATTTATTTAGTTATTTAGTTATTTATTTAGTTATTTAGTTATTTAGTTATTTATTTAGTTATTTATTTATTTATTTATTTATTTAGTTATTTAGTTATTTATTTAGTTATTTATTTAGTTTTTTAGTTATTTAGTTATTTAGTTATTTATTTAGTTATTTAGTTATTTATTTATTATTTAGTTATTTAGTTATTTATTTTGTTATTTAGTTATTTAGTTATTTAGTTATTTATTTAGTTATTTAGTTATATATTTAGTTATTTAGTTATTTAGTTATTTAGTTATTTAGTTAGTTATTTAGTTATTTAGTTATTTATTTAGTTATTTAGTTATTTATTTAGTTAGTTATTTATTTAGTTATTTATTTAGTTATTTAGTTATTTATTTAGTTATTTAGTTATTTAGTTATTTATTCAGTTATTTAGTTATTTATTTATTTATTTATTTAGTTATTTATTTAGTTATTTATTTAGTTATTTAGTTATTTATTTATTTAGTTATTTATTTATTTATTTAGTTATCTATTTATTTAGTTATTTATTTATTTAGTTATTTAGTTATTTAGTTATTTAGTTATTTATTTATTTATTTAGTTATTTATTTATTTAGTTATTTATTTATTTAGTTATTTATTTAGTTATTTAGTTATTTATTTATTTAGTTATTTATTTAGTTATTTATTTAGTTATTTAGTTATTTAGTTATTTATTTTGTTATTTATTTAGTTATTTATTCAGTTATTTATTTAGTTATTTAGTTATTTAGTTATTTATTTAGTTATTTAGTTATTTATTTAGTTATTTAGTTATATATTTAGTTATTTATTTAGTTATTTAGTTATTTAGTTAGTTATTTCGTTATTTAGTTAGTTATTTAGTTATTTAGTTATTTAGTTATTTAGTTATTTATTTAGTTATTTAGTTATTTATTTAGTTATTTAGTTATTTATTTAGTTATTTACTTATTTATTTAGTTATTTAGTTATTTATTAGTTATTTAGTTATTTAGTTATTTATTTAGTTATTTAGTTATTTATTTAGTTATTTAGTTATTTATTTAGTTATTTAGTTATTTAGTTATTTATTTAGTTATTTAGTTATTTATTTAGTTATTTAGTTATTTCTTTAGTTAGTTATTTATTTAGTTATTTAGTTATTTATTTAGTTATTTAGTTAGTTTTTAGTTATTTAGTTATTTATTTAGTTATTTAGTTATTTAGTTATTTATTTAGTTATTTAGTTATTTAGTTATTTAGTTAGTTATTTATTTAGTTATTTAGTTATTTATTTATTTAGTTATTTATTTATTTATTTAGTTATTCAGTTATTTATTTATTTACTTATTTAGTTATTTAGTTATTTATTTATTTATTTATTTATTTATTTATTTATTTATTTAGTTATTTATTTAGTTATTTAGTTATTTAGTAATTTAGTTATTTAGTTATTTATTTATTTATTTAGTTATTTAGTTATTTAGTTATTTAGTTATTTAGTTATTTATTTATTAGTTATTTATTTATTTATTTAGTTATTTAGTTATTTATTTAGTTATTTAGTTATTTATTTATTTATTTAGTTATTTATTTATTTAGTTATTTAGTTATTTAGTTATTTATTTATTTAGTTATTTATTTATTTAGTTATTTAGTTATTTAGTTATTTATTTATTTATTTATTTATTTAGTTATTTAGTTATTTAGTTATTTATTTATTTAGTTATTTAGTTATTTATTTAGTTATTTATTTATTTATTTATTTAGTTATTTATTTATTTAGTTATTTAGTTATTTAGTTATTTATTTATTTAGTTATTTATTTATTTAGGTATTTAGTTATTTAGTTATTTATTTAGTTATTTATTTATTTATTTATTTAGTTTTTTAGTTATTTAGTTATTTATTTATTTAGTTATTTAGTTATTTATTTATTTATTTATTTAGTTATTTATTTATTTATTTAGTTATCTAGTTATTTAGTTATTTATTTATTTAGTTATTTAGTTATTTAGTTATTTATTTAGTTATTTATTTATTTATTTAGTCATTTATTTATTTATTTATTTATTTATTTATTTATTTATTTAGTTATTTAGTTATTTAGTTATTTATTTATTTAGTTATTTATTTAGTTATTTAGTTATTTATTTATTTAGATATTTATTTAGTTATTTAGTTATTTATTTAGTTATTTAGTTATTTAGTTATTTATTTATTTAGTTATTTATTAAGTTAGTTATTTAGTTAGTTATTTAGTAAGTTAGTTAGTTATTTAGTTAGTTAGTTAGTTAGTTATTTAGTTAGTTAGTTAGTTAGTTTTTTAGTTAGTTAGTTATTTATTTATTTATTTATTTGTTTATTTATTTAGTTAGTTATTTATTTAGTTAGTTATTTAGTTATTTAGTTATTTAGTTATTTAGTTATTTAGTTAGTTATTTAGTTATTTAGTTAGTTATTTAGTTATTTATTTAGTTATTTAGTTATTTAGTTATTTAGTTATTTAGTTATTTATTTAGTTATTTATTTATTTATTTAGTTATTTATTTATTTATTTAGTTATTTAGTTATTTAGTTATTTATTTATTTAGTTATTTATTTATCTAGTTATTTAGTTATTTAGTTATTTAGTTATTTATTTAGTTATTTATTTATTTTTTTAGTTATTTATTTATTTATTTATTTATTTATTTAGTTATTTATTTAGTTATTTAGTTATTTATTTATTTAGTTATTTATTTAGTTATTTAGTTATTTATTTATTTAGTTATTTATTTAGTTATTTAGTTATTTATTTATTTATTTATTTATTTAGTTATTTAGTTATTTATTTAGTTATTTAGTTATTTAGTTATTTAGTTATTTAGTTATTTAGTTATTTATTTATTTATTTAGTTATTTATTTATTTATTTAGTTATTTATTTATTTAGTTATTTAGTTATTTAGTTATTTATTTATTTAGTTATTTATTTATTTAAATATTTAGTTATTTAGTTATTTATTTAGTTATTTATTATTTATTTAGTTATTTATTTATTTATTTATTTATTTATTTATTTAGTTATTTATTTAGTTATTTAGTTATTTAGTTATTTATTTATTTAGTTATTTATTTAGTTATTTAGTTATTTATTTATTTAGTTATTTATTTAGTTATTTATTTATTTATTTAGTTATTTTGTTATTTAGTTATTTATTTAGTTATTTATTTATTTATTTATTTAGTTATTTAGTTATTTATTTAGTTATTTAGTTATTTATTTAGTTATTTAGTTATTTAGTTATTTAGTTATTTATTTAGTTATTTAGTTATTTAGTTATTTATTTAGTTATTTAGTTATTTAGTATTTAGTTATTTATTTAGTAATTTAGTTATTTAGTTATTTAGTTAGTTATTTATTTAGTTATTTATTTATTTATTTATTTATTTAGTTATTTAGTTATTTATTTAGTTATTTAGTTATTTATTTATTAAGTATTTATTTATTTAGTTATCTATTTATTTATTTAGTTATTTAGTTATTTAGTTATTTATTTAGTTATTTAGTTATTTATTTAGTTATTTAGTTATTTAGTTATTTATTTAGTTATTTAGTTATTTAGTTATTTATTTATTTAGTTATTTAGTTATTTATTTATTTATTTATTTATTTAGTTATTTAGTTATTTATTTAGTTATTTAGTTATTTATTTAGTTATTTAGTTATCTATTTATTTAGTTATTTATTTAGTTATTTAGTTATTTATTTATTTAGTTATTTATTTATTTATTTAGTTATTTAGTTATTTATTTATTTATTTAGTTATTTAGTTATTCTTTTTGTCGTAGTTTTGTAAGTGAAAATATATTAAATAGTTGTTTGACTCTAAGCAATCGTTAACGAATTGTTAGTGTTTGTTTTGACGAATGCGGGTCGCGCTTCCGTAGATCCTCAGTCGTCTTCGAATAATATAAATCAGGAGTTAGTACCGGCTCACGTACGTGACAGTGAGGGTTATAGTTACCTTACGGTATCTAGGGGAGAGAAAGAATTAACACACCCACGAGAAGAGTTCTAACCATCATGGATTAAAAGCTAAGTCAAGGTTTTATGAGTGTTTTGTTATGTTAGTGATGATGATGGGCATGCATGCACGTTAGATATCGTTAATGAAGAAACATTTGTAAAATAATACTGTACTTCGGGTTGCCGGATAGGAAGTGTTACAATGAATAGTTAAGGTTAGTAATAAATGTGAATATTTTTATTCCAGGTCAAATAATGATATAAACACAACGCAATGTCTCGATTTATTGAATGATAGGAACAGACAAGAATCCTTAAAAATCTGTTAAAGAACCTGGTAATATGCAAACCAAATTAGGGTAAGTTTAGGTTTCCATATTTATTGAAGATTCTATATGTTTACTATTTTGGATTCTTTTGAGTAAATATAGTGAGTGTTGGCATTGTATAACATTTATTGTAAGCGGCCTTATAAGAAGTATAGATTTTGTCACGTGATCTGGTTGTCTATTATTTATTAAGTGTCAAATGTGAACATTGTGAACAACATTTGTATAGCTTCTGATTGCATTATTTCTTTTCTTAGACTAAGGTTTATACAGACATAATAGTTCCAGTTAAGTTTTCAGATATTCACATTTTTGTCTTGATCTAAGCAGTTTTTAGACATAATTTTCCAGTGACTTAGTTTTCTTATGTAAATTATTTTCAAAGTGTATTATATATATATATATATATATATATATATATATATATATATATATATATATATATATATATATATATATATATATATATATATATATATATATATATATATATATATATATATATATGTTTTTTTTATTTATTCATTTATTTATTTATTTATTTATTTATTTATTTATTTATTTTGTTAGTTATTTAGTTATTTAGTTATTTATTTAGTTATTTATTTAGTTATTTAGTTATTTAGTTATTTATTTAGTTATTTAGTTATTTAGTTATTTAGTTATTTAGTTATTTATTTAGTTATTTATTTATTTAGTTATTTAGTTATTTAGTTATTTAGTTATTTATTTAGTTATTTAGTTATTTATTTAGTTATTTAGTTATTTATTTAGTTATTTAGTTATTCAGTTATTTAGTTATTTAGTTATTTAGTTATTTAGTTATTTAGTTATTTATTTAGTTATTTAGTTATTTAGTTATTTATTTAGTTATTTAGTTATTTAGTTATTTAGTTATTTATTTAGTTATTTAGTTATTTAGTTATTTATTTAGTTATTAAGTTATTTAGTTATTTAGTTATTTATTTAGTTATTTAGTTATTTATTTAGTTATTTAGTTATTTAGTTATTTAGTTATATATTTAGTTATTTAGTTATTTAGTTATTTATTTAGTTATTTAGTTAGTTATTTAGTTATTTAGTTATTTAGTTATTTATTTATTTATTTAGTTATTTAGTTATTTATTTAGTTATTTAGTTATTTAGTTATTTATTTAGTTATTTAGTTATTTATTTAGTTATTTAGTTATTTATTTAGTTATTTAGTTATTTAGTTAGTTATTTAGATATTTAGTTAGTTATTTAGTTATTTAGTTATTTAGTTATTTATTTAGTTATTTAGTTATTTATTTAGTTATTTAGTTATTTAGTTATTTATTTAGTTATTTAGTTATTTAGTTAGTTATTTAGTTATTTAGTTATTTAGTTATTTATTTATTTATTTATTTATTTAGTTATTTAGTTATTTAGTTATTTATTTATTTATTTATTTATTTAGTTATTTAGTTATTTAGTTATTTAGTTATTTATTTAGTTATTTAGTTATTTAGTTATTTATTTAGTTATTTAGTTATTTAGTTATTTATTTAGTTATTTAGTTATTTAGTTATTTAGTTATTTATTTAGTTATTTAGTTATTTACTTATTTATTTAGTTATTTAGTTATTTAGTTATTTAGTTATTTAGTTATTTATGTAGTTATTTATTTATTTATTTAGTTATTTATTTAGTTATTTAGTTATTTAGTTATTTAGTTATTTATTCAGTTATTTAGTTATTTAGTTATTTAGTTTTTTAGTTATTTATTTAGTTATTTAGTTATTTATTTAGTTATTTAGTTATTTAGTTAGTTATTTAGTTATTTAGTTATTTAGTTATTTAGTTATTTAGTTATTTAGTTATTTAGTTATTTAGTTATTTATTTAGTTATTTAGTTATTTATTTAGTTATTTAGTTATTTAGTTATTTAGTTATTTATTTATTTATTTATTTATTTAGTTATTTAGTTATTTAGTTATTTATTTAGTTATTTAGTTATTTAGTTATTTATTTAGTTATTTAGTTATTTAGTTATTTATTTAGTTATTTAGTTATTTAGTTATTTAGTTATTTATTTAGTTATTTAGTTATTTATTTAGTTATTTAGTTATTCATTTAGTTATTTAGTTATTTAGTTATTTAGTTAGTTATTTAGTTATTTATTTAGTTATTTAGTTATTTAGTTAGTTATTTAGTTATTTAGTTAGTTATTTAGTTATTTAGTTATTTAGTTATTTTATTTATTTATTTATTTATTTATTTAGTTATTTAGTTATTTAGTTATTTATTTATTTAGTTATTTAGTTATTTAGTTAGTTATTTATTTTGTTATTTAGTTATTTAGTTATTTATTTAGTTATTTAGTTATTTAGTTATTTAGTTATTTATTTATTTATTTAGTTATTTAGTTAGTTATTTAGTTATTTAGCTATTTATTTAGTTATTTATTTAGTTATTTAGTTATTTAGTTATTTAGTTATTTATTTAGTTATTTAGTTATTTAGTTATTTAGTTATTTATTTAGTTATTTAGTTATTTAGTTATTTATTCAGTTATTTAGTTATTTAGTTATTTATTTAGTTATTTAGTTATTTAGATATTTAGTTATTTATTTAGTTATTTAGTTAGTTATTTAGTTATTTAGTTATTTAGTTATTTATTTAGTTTAGTTATTTAGTTATTTATTTAGTTATTTAGTTATTTAGTTATTTATTTAGTTATTTAGTTATTTATTTAGTTATTTATTTATTTATTTAGTTATTTAGTTAGTTATTTAGTTAGTTATTTAGTTATTTATTTAGTTATTTAGTTATTTAGTTATTTAGTTATTTTTTTAGTTATTTAGTTATTTAGTTATTTAGTTATTTATTTAGTTATTTAGTTATTTATTTAGTTATTTAGTTATTTAGTTATTTAGTTATTTAGTTATTTATTTAGTTTTTTAGTTATTTATTTAGTTATTTAGTTATTTATTTATTAATTTAGTTATTTAGTTATTTAGTTAGTTATTTAGTTATTTAGTTATTTAGTTATTTAGTTAGTTAGTTATTTAGTTAGTTATTTAGTTATTTAGTTATTTATTTATTTAGTTATTTATTTAGTTATTTAGTTATTTATTTAGTTATTTAGTTATTTAGTTATCTAGTTATTTATTTAGTTATTTAGTTAGTTAGTTATTTAGTTAGTTATTTAGTTATTTAGTTATTTAGTTAGTTATTTAGTTATTTAGTTAGTTATTTAGTTATTAAGGTATTTAGTTATTTAGTTATTTATTTATTTAGTTATTTAGTTATTTATTTAGTTATTTAGTTATTTAGTTATTTAGTTATTTATTTAGTTATTTAGTTATTTATTTATTTATTTATTTATTTATTTAGTTATTTAGTTATTTATTTAGTTATTTATTTAGTTATTTAGTTATTTAGTTATTAAGTTATTTATTTAGTTATTTAGTTATTTAGTTATTTATTTAGTTATTTAGTTATTTAGTTATTTATTTAGTTATTTAGTTATTTAGTTATTTATTTAGTTATTTAGTTATTTATTCAGTTATTTAGTTATTTAGTTATTTATTTAGTTATTCAGTTATTTAGTTATTTAGTTATTTAGTTATTTATTTAGTTATTTATTTATTTATTTAGTTATTTAGTTTTTTAGTTATTTATTTAGTTATTTAGTTATTTAGTTATTTATTTAGTTATTTATTTATTTATTTAGTTATTTAGTTATTTATTTAGTTATTTATTTATTTAGTTATTTATTTAGTTATTTAGTTATTTATTTAGTTATTTAGTTATTTATTTAGTTATTTAGTTATTTAGTTATTTAGTTATTTAGTTATTTATTTAGTTATTTATTTAGTTATTTAGTTATTTATTTAGTTATTTATTTATTTAGTTATTTAGTTATTTATTTAGTTATTTAGTTATTTAGTTATTTATTTAGTTATTTAGTTATTTAGTTATTTATTTAGTTATTTAGTTAATTATTTAGTTATTTAGTTATTTATTTAGTTATTTATTTAGTTATTTAGTTATTTAGTTATTTATTTAGTTATTTATTTAGTTATTTAGTTATTAATTTAGTTATTTATTTAGTTATTTAGTTATTTATTTAGTTATTTAGTTATTTATTTAGTATTTAGTTATTTAGTTATTTATTTAGTTATTTAGTTATTTATTTAGTTATTTAGTTATTTAGTTATTTAGTTATTTATTTAGTTATTTAGTTATTTAGTTATTTAGTTATTTAGTTAGTTATTTAGTTATTTAGTTAGTTATTTAGTTATTTAGTTAGTTATTTAGTTATTTAGTTATTTATTTAGTTATTTAGTTATTTAGTTATTTAGTTAGTTATTATTTATTTATTTAGTTATTAGTTATTTAGTTATTTATTTAGTTATTTAGTTATTTAGTTATTTATTTAGTTATTTAGTTATTTAGTTATTTATTTATTTATTTAGTTATTTATTTATTATTTAGTTATTTATTTATTTAGTTATTTAGTTATTTATTTAGTTATTTAGTTAGTTATTTAGTTATTTAGTTATTTATTTATTTAGTTATTTAGTTATTTATTTAGTTATTTAGTTATTTAGTTATTTAGTTATTTATTTAGTTATTTAGTTATTTATTTAGTTATTTAGTTATTTAGTTATTTAGTTATTTATTTAGTTATTTAGTTATTTATTTAGTTATTTAGTTATTTAGTTATTTATTTAGTTATTTAGTTATTTAGTTATTTATTTAGTTATTTATTTAGTTATTTATTTAGTTATTTATTTAGTTATTATTTAGTTATTTAGTTATTTAGTTATTTATTTAGTTATTTAGTTATTTATTTATTTAGTTATTTAGTTATTTATTTAGTTATTTAGTTATTTATTTAGTTATTTATTTATTTAGTTATTTATTTAGTTATTTAGTTATTTATTTTGTTATTTAGTTATTTATTTATTTAGTTATTTATTTAGTTATTTAGTTATTTAGTTATTTATTTTGTTATTTAGTTATTTATTTATTTAGTTATTTAGTTATTTAGTTATTTATTTAGTTATTTAGTTATTTATTTAGTTATTTAGTTATTATTTAGTTATTTAGTTATTTAGTTATTTATTTAGTTATTTAGTTATTTAGTTATTTATTTATTTAGTTATTTAGTTATTTAGTTATTTATTAGTTATTTAGTTATTTATTTAGTTATTTAGTTATTTAGTTATTATTTAGTTATTTAGTTATTTATTTAGTTATTTAGTTATTTATTTAGTTATTTAGTTATTTATTTAGTTATTTAGTTTATTTAGTTATTTAGTTATTTAGTTATTTATTTAGTTATTTAGTTATTTATTTAGTTATTTAGTTATTTAGTTATTTATTTATTTAGTTATTTAGTTATTTAGTTATTTATTTAGTTATTTAGTTATTTAGTTATTTATTTAGTTATTTAGTTATTTATTTAGTTATTTAGTTATTTAGTTATTTATTTAGTTATTTAGTTATTTATTTATTTAGTTATTTAGTTATTTATTTAGTTATTTATTTAGTTATTTATTTATTTAGTTATTTATTTAGTTATTTAGTTATTTAGTTATTTAGTTATTTATTTATTTAGTTATTTATTTAGTTATTTAGTTATTTAGTTATTTATTTTGTTATTTAGTTATTTATTTATTTAGTTTATTTAGTTATTTAGTTATTTAGTTATTTATTTAGTTATTTATTTATTTAGTTATTTATTTATTTAGTTATTTATTTATTTATTTAGTTATTTAGTTATTTTGTTATATATTTAGTTATTTAGTTATTTATTTAGTTATTTAGTTATTTAGTTATTTATTTAGTTATTTAGTTATTTATTTAGTTATTTAGTTATTTAGTTATTTATTTAGTTTTTAGTTATTTAGTTATTTAGTTATTTATTTAGTTATTTAGTTATTTATTTAGTTATTTAGTTATTTAGTTATTTATTTAGTTATTTAGTTATTTAGTTATTTAGTTATTTATTTAGTTATTTAGTTATTTAGTTATTTATTTAGTTTTTAGTTATTTAGTTATTTAGTTATTTATTTAGTTATTTAGTTTTTTAGTTATTTAGTTATTTAGTTATTTATTTAGTTATTTAGTTATTTAGTTATTTATTTAGTTATTTAGTTATTTATTTAGTTATTTAGTTATTTAGTTATTTATTTATTTAGTTATTTATTTATTTAGTTATTTAGTTATTTAGTTATTTATTTAGTTATTTAGTTATTTAGTTATTTATTTAGTTATTTAGTTATTATTTAGTTATTTAGTTAGTTATTTAGTTATTTAGTTATTTAGTTATTTATTTAGTTATTTAGTTATTTATTTAGTTATTTAGTTATTTAGTTATTTATTTAGTTATTTAGTTATTTAGTTATTTATTTAGTTATTTAGTTATTTAGTTATTTATTTAGTTATTTAGTTATTTATTTAGTTATTTAGTTATTTAGTTATTTATTTAGTTATTTAGTTATTTAGTTATTTATTTAGTTATTTAGTTATTTATTTAGTTATTTAGTTATTTAGTTATTTATTTAGTTATTTAGTTATTTAGTTATTTAGTTATTTAGTTATTTATTTAGTTATTTAGTTATTTAGTTATTTAGTTATTTATTTAGTTATTTAGTTATTTAGTTATTTATTTAGTTATTTAGTTATTTAGTTAGTTATTTAGTTATTTAGTTATTTAGTTATTTATTTAGTTATTTAGTTATTTAGTTATTTATTTAGTTATTTAGTTATTTAGTTATTTATTTAGTTATTTAGTTATTTATTTAGTTATTTAGTTATTTAGTTATTTAGTTATTTATTTAGTTATTTAGTTATTTATTTAGTTATTTAGTTATTTATTTAGTTATTTAGTTATTTAGTTATTTATTTAGTTATTTAGTTATTTATTTAGTTATTTAGTTATTTAGTTATTTATTTAGTTATTTAGTTATTTATTTAGTTATTTAGTTATTTAGTTATTTATTTAGTTATTTAGTTATTTAGTTAGTTAGTTATTTATTTAGTTATTTAGTTATTTATTTAGTTATTTAGTTATTTAGTTAGTTATTTAGTTATTTAGTTATTTATTTAGTTATTTAGTTAGTTATTTAGTTATTTAGTTAGTTATTTAGTTATTTAGTTATTTAGTTATTTATTTATTTATTTATTTATTTAGTTAGTTATTTATTTAGTTATTTATTTAGTTATTTAGTTATTTAATATTTATTTAGTTATTTATTTATTTAGTTATTTAGTTTTTTATTTATTTAGTTATTTAGTTATTTATTTAGTTATTCAGTTATTTATTTATTTAGTTATTTATTTATTTAGTTATTTATTTATTTATTTAGTTATTTATTTAGTTATTTAGTTATTTATTTATTTAGTTATTTATTTATTTAGTTATTTAGTTATTTAGTTATTTATTTATTTATTTATCTATTTATTTATTTATTTATTTAGTTATTTATTTATATATTTAGTTAGTTAGTTATTTAGTTATTTAGTTAGTTATTTATTTAATTATTTATTTAGTTATTTAGTTATTTAGTTATTTAGTTATTTATTTAGTTATTTATTTAGTTATTTAGTTATTTATTTAGTTATTTAGTTATTTATTTATTTAGTTATTTATTTATTTATTTAGTTATTTAGTTATTTAGTTATTTATTTATTTAGTTATTTAGTTATTTAGTTATTTATTTATTTATTTATTTAGTTATTTATTCATTTAGTTATTTAGTTATTTATCTAGTTATTTAGTTATTTATTTAGTTATTTATTTATTTAGTTATTTAGTTATTTAGTTATTTAGTTATTTATTTATTTATTTATTTATTTATTTATTTATTTATTTAGTTATTTATTTAGTTATTTAGTTATTTAGTTATTTATTTATTTAGTTAGTTAGTTATTTAGTTAGTTAGTTAGTTATTCAGTTAGTTAGTTAGTTAGTTATCTAGTTAGTTAGTTAGTTATTTAGTTAGTTAGTTAGTTATTTAGTTAGTTAGTTATTTAGTTATTTATTTATTTAGTTATTTATTTAGTTATTTAGTTATTTATTTATTTAGTTATTTATTTAGTTATTTATTTATTTATTTAGTTATTTTGTTATTTAGTTATTTATTTAGTTATTTATTTATTTATTTATTTAGTTATTTAGTTATTTATTTAGTTATTTAGTTATTTATTTAGTTATTTAGTTATTTAGTTATTTAGTTATTTATTTAGTTATTTAGTTATTTAGTTATTTATTTAGTTATTTAGTTATTTAGTTATTTAGTTATTTATTTAGTAATTTAGTTATTTAGTTATTTAGTTAGTTATTTATTTAGTTATTTATTTATTTATTTATTTATTTAGTTATTTAGTTATTTATTTAGTTATTTAGTTATTTATTTATTAAGTATTTATTTATTTAGTTATCTATTTATTTATTTAGTTATTTAGTTATTTAGTTATTTATTTAGTTATTTAGTTATTTATTTAGTTATTTAGTTATTTAGTTATTTATTTAGTTATTTAGTTATTTAGTTATTTATTTATTTAGTTATTTAGTTATTTATTTATTTATTTATTTATTTAGTTATTTAGTTATTTATTTAGTTATTTAGTTATTTATTTAGTTATTTAGTTATCTATTTATTTAGTTATTTATTTAGTTATTTAGTTATTTATTTATTTAGTTATTTATTTATTTATTTAGTTATTTAGTTATTTATTTATTTATTTAGTTATTTAGTTATTCTTTTTGTCGTAGTTTTGTAAGTGAAAATATATTAAATAGTTGTTTGACTCTAAGCAATCGTTAACGAATTGTTAGTGTTTGTTTTGACGAATGCGGGTCGCGCTTCCGTAGATCCTCAGTCGTCTTCGAATAATATAAATCAGGAGTTAGTACCGGCTCACGTACGTGACAGTGAGGGTTATAGTTACCTTACGGTATCTAGGGGAGAGAAAGAATTAACACACCCACGAGAAGAGTTCTAACCATCATGGATTAAAAGCTAAGTCAAGGTTTTATGAGTGTTTTGTTATGTTAGTGATGATGATGGGCATGCATGCACGTTAGATATCGTTAATGAAGAAACATTTGTAAAATAATACTGTACTTCGGGTTGCCGGATAGGAAGTGTTACAATGAATAGTTAAGGTTAGTAATAAATGTGAATATTTTTATTCCAGGTCAAATAATGATATAAACACAACGCAATGTCTCGATTTATTGAATGATAGGAACAGACAAGAATCCTTAAAAATCTGTTAAAGAACCTGGTAATATGCAAACCAAATTAGGGTAAGTTTAGGTTTCCATATTTATTGAAGATTCTATATGTTTACTATTTTGGATTCTTTTGAGTAAATATAGTGAGTGTTGGCATTGTATAACATTTATTGTAAGCGGCCTTATAAGAAGTATAGATTTTGTCACGTGATCTGGTTGTCTATTATTTATTAAGTGTCAAATGTGAACATTGTGAACAACATTTGTATAGCTTCTGATTGCATTATTTCTTTTCTTAGACTAAGGTTTATACAGACATAATAGTTCCAGTTAAGTTTTCAGATATTCACATTTTTGTCTTGATCTAAGCAGTTTTTAGACATAATTTTCCAGTGACTTAGTTTTCTTATGTAAATTATTTTCAAAGTGTATATATATATATATATATATATATATATATATATATATATATATATATATATATATATATATATATATATATATATGTTTTTTTTATTTATTCATTTATTTATTTATTTATTTATTTATTTATTTATTTATTTTGTTAGTTATTTAGTTATTTAGTTATTTATTTAGTTATTTATTTAGTTATTTAGTTATTTAGTTATTTATTTAGTTATTTAGTTATTTAGTTATTTAGTTATTTAGTTATTTAGTTATTTATTTATTTAGTTATTTAGTTATTTAGTTATTTAGTTATTTATTTAGTTATTTAGTTATTTATTTAGTTATTTAGTTATTTATTTAGTTATTTAGTTATTCAGTTATTTAGTTATTTAGTTATTTAGTTATTTAGTTATTTAGTTATTTATTTAGTTATTTAGTTATTTAGTTATTTATTTAGTTATTTAGTTATTTAGTTATTTAGTTATTTATTTAGTTATTTAGTTATTTAGTTATTTATTTAGTTATTTAGTTATTTAGTTATTTAGTTATTTATTTAGTTATTTAGTTATTTATTTAGTTATTTAGTTATTTAGTTATTTAGTTATATATTTAGTTATTTAGTTATTTAGTTATTTATTTAGTTATTTAGTTAGTTATTTAGTTATTTAGTTATTTAGTTATTTATTTATTTATTTAGTTATTTAGTTATTTATTTAGTTATTTAGTTATTTAGTTATTTATTTAGTTATTTAGTTATTTATTTAGTTATTTAGTTATTTATTTAGTTATTTAGTTATTTAGTTAGTTATTTAGATATTTAGTTAGTTATTTAGTTATTTAGTTATTTAGTTATTTATTTAGTTATTTAGTTATTTATTTAGTTATTTAGTTATTTAGTTATTTATTTAGTTATTTAGTTATTTAGTTAGTTATTTAGTTATTTAGTTATTTAGTTATTTATTTATTTATTTATTTATTTAGTTATTTAGTTATTTAGTTATTTATTTATTTATTTATTTATTTAGTTATTTAGTTATTTAGTTATTTAGTTATTTATTTAGTTATTTAGTTATTTAGTTATTTATTTAGTTATTTAGTTATTTAGTTATTTATTTAGTTATTTAGTTATTTAGTTATTTAGTTATTTATTTAGTTATTTAGTTATTTAGTTATTTATTTAGTTATTTAGTTATTTAGTTATTTAGTTATTTAGTTATTTATGTAGTTATTTATTTATTCATTTAGTTATTTATTTAGTTATTTAGTTATTTAGTTATTTAGTTATTTATTCAGTTATTTAGTTATTTAGTTATTTAGTTATTTAGTTATTTATTTAGTTATTTAGTTATGTATTTAGTAATTTAGTTATTTATTTATTTATTTAGTTATTTATTTATTTAGTTATTTATTTATTTAGTTATTTATTTATTTATTTAGTTATTTAGTTTTTTTGTTATATATTTAGTTATTTAGTTATTTATTTAGTTATTTAGTTATTTAGTTATTTATTTAGTTATTTAGTTATTTATTTAGTTATTTAGTTATTTAGTTATTTATTTAGTTTTCTAGTTATTTAGTTATTTAGTTATTTATTTAGTTATTTAGTTATTTATTTAGTTATTTAGTTATTTAGTTATTTATTTAGTTATTTAGTTATTTAGTTATTTAGTTATTTATTTAGTTATTTAGTTATTTAGTTATTTATTTAGTTTTTTAGTTATTTAGTTATTTAGTTATTTATCTAGTTATTTAGTTTTTTAGTTATTTAGTTATTTAAATATTTATTTAGTTATTTAGTTATTTATTTAGTTATTTAGTTATTTATTTAGTTATTTAGTTATTTAGTTATTTATTTATTTAGTTATTTATTTATTTAGTTATTTATTTAGTTATTTAGTTATTTAGTTATTTATTTAGTTATTTAGTTATTTATTTAGTTATTTAGTTAGTTATTTAGTTATTTAGTTATTTAGTTATTTATTTAGTTATTTAGTTATTTATTTAGTTATTTAGTTATTTAGTTATTTATTTAGTTATTTAGTTATTTAGTTATTTATTTAGTTATTTAGTTATTTAGTTATTTAGTTAGTTATTTAGTTATTTATTTAGTTATTTAGTTATTTAGTTATTTATTTAGTTATTTAGTTATTTAGTTATTTATTTAGTTATTTAGTTATTTATTTAGTTATTTAGTTATTTAGTTATTTATTTAGTCATTTAGTTATTTAGTTATTCATTCAGTTATTTAGTTATTTATTTAGTTATTTAGTTATTTAGTTATTTAGTTATTTATTTAGTTATTTAGTTATTTAGTTATTTATTTAGTTATTTAGTTATTTAGTTAGTTATTTAGTTATTTAGTTATTTAGTTATTTATTTAGTTATTTAGTTATTTAGTTATTTATTTAGTTATTTAGTTATTTAGTTATTTATTTAGTTATTTAGTTATTTATTTAGTTATTTAGTTATTTAGTTATTTAGTTATTTATTTAGTTATTTAGTTATTTATTTAGTTATTTACTTATTTATTTAGTTATTTAGTTATTTAGTTATTTATTTAGTTATTTAGTTATTTATTTAGTTATTTAGTTATTTAGTTATTTATTTAGTTATTTAGTTATTTATTTAGTTATTTAGTTATTTAGTTATTTATTTAGTTATTTAGTTATTTAGTTAGTTAGTTATTTATTTAGTTATTTAGTTATTTATTTAGTTATTTAGTTATTTAGTTAGTTATTTAGTTATTTAGTTATTTATTTAGTTATTTAGTTAGTTATTTTGTTATTTAGTTAGTTATTTAGTTATTTAGTTATTCAGTTAT
Source organism: Palaemon carinicauda (assembly GCF_036898095.1). Classification (NCBI taxonomy): domain Eukaryota; kingdom Metazoa; phylum Arthropoda; class Malacostraca; order Decapoda; family Palaemonidae; genus Palaemon; species Palaemon carinicauda. Next base: position 15,125,274 of record NC_090728.1, on the reverse strand, counting down.
TTATTTATTTATTTATTTATTTATTTGTTTATTTATTTAGTTATTTATTTATCTATTTAGTTATTTAATATTTATTTAGTTATTTATTTATTTAGTTATTTAGTTTTTTATTTATTTAGTTATTTAGTTATTTATTTAGTTATTCAGTTATTTATTTATTTAGTTATTTATTTATTTAGTTATTTATTTATTTATTTAGTTATTTATTTAGTTATTTAGTTATTTATTTATTTAGTTATTTATTTATTTAGTTATTTAGTTATTTAGTTATTTATTTATTTATTTATCTATTTATTTATTTATTTATTTAGTTATTTATTTATATATTTAGTTAGTTAGTTATTTAGTTATTTAGTTAGTTATTTATTTAATTATTTATTTAGTTATTTAGTTATTTAGTTATTTAGTTATTTATTTAGTTATTTAGTTATTTATTTAGTTATTCAGTTATTTATTTATTTAGTTATTTATTTATTTAGTTATTTATTTATTTATTTAGTTATTTATTTAGTTATTTAGTTATTTATTTATTTAGTTATTTATTTATTTAGTTATTTAGTTATTTAGTTATTTATTTATTTATTTATCTATTTATTTATTTATTTATTTAGTTATTTATTTATATATTTAGTTAGTTAGTTATTTAGTTATTTAGTTAGTTATTTATTTAATTATTTATTTAGTTATTTAGTTATTTAGTTATTTAGTTATTTATTTAGTTATTTATTTAGTTATTTAGTTATTTATTTAGTTATTTAGTTATTTATTTATTTATTTAGTTATTTATTTATTTAGTTATTTAGTTATTTAGTTATTTAGTTATTTATTTATTTAGTTATTTAGTTATTTAGTTATTTAGTTATTTATTTATTTATTTATTTAGTTATTTATTCATTTAGTTATTTAGTTATTTATCTAGTTATTTAGTTATTTATTTAGTTATTTATTTATTTAGTTATTTAGTTATTTAGTTATTTAGTTATTTATTTATTTATTTATTTATTTATTTATTTATTTATTTAGTTATTTATTTAGTTATTTAGTTATTTAGTTATTTATTTATTTAGTTAGTTAGTTATTTAGTTAGTTAGTTAGTTATTCAGTTAGTTAGTTAGTTAGTTATCTAGTTAGTTAGTTAGTTATTTAGTTAGTTAGTTAGTTATTTAGTTAGTTAGTTATTTAGTTATTTATTTATTTAGTTATTTATTTAGTTATTTAGTTATTTATTTATTTAGTTATTTATTTAGTTATTTATTTATTTATTTAGTTATTTTGTTATTTAGTTATTTATTTAGTTATTTATTTATTTATTTATTTAGTTATTTAGTTATTTATTTAGTTATTTAGTTATTTATTTAGTTATTTAGTTATTTAGTTATTTAGTTATTTATTTAGTTATTTAGTTATTTAGTTATTTATTTAGTTATTTAGTTATTTAGTTATTTAGTTATTTATTTAGTAATTTAGTTATTTAGTTATTTAGTTAGTTATTTATTTAGTTATTTATTTATTTATTTATTTATTTAGTTATTTAGTTATTTATTTAGTTATTTAGTTATTTATTTATTAAGTATTTATTTATTTAGTTATCTATTTATTTATTTAGTTATTTAGTTATTTAGTTATTTATTTAGTTATTTAGTT
>NC_090728.1:15103630-15118630 GCF_036898095.1 Palaemon carinicauda | reverse complement strand
TATTTAGTTATTTAGTTATTTATTTAGTTATTTAGTTATTATTTAGTTATTTAGTTATTATTTAGTTATTTATTTAGTTATTTAGTTATTTATTTAGTTATTTAGTTATTTAGTTATTTAGTTATTTAGTTATTTAGTTATTTAGTTATTTAGTTATTTAGTTATTTATTTAGTTATTTAGTTATTTAGTTATTTATTTAGTTATTTAGTTATTTAGTTTTTTAGTTATTTATTTAGTTATTTAGTTATTTAGTTATTTATTTAGTTATTTAGTTATTTAGTTATTTAGTTATTTATTTAGTTATTTAGTTATTTATTTAGTTATTTAGTTATTTAGTTATTTAGTTATTATTTAGTTATTTAGTTATTTAGTTATTTATTTAGTTATTTAGTTAGTTATTTAGTTATTTAGTTATTTAGTTATTTATTTATTTATTTAGTTATTTAGTTATTTATTTAGTTATTTAGTTATTTAGTTATTTATTTAGTTATTTAGTTATTTATTTAGTTATTTAGTTATTTATTTAGTTATTTAGTTATTTAGTTAGTTATTTAGTTATTTAGTTATTTATTTAGTTATTTAGTTATTTAGTTATTTATTTAGTTATTTAGTTATTTATTTAGTTATTTAGTTATTTAGTTATTTATTTAGTTATTTAGTTATTTAGTTAGTTATTTAGTTATTTAGTTATTTAGTTATTTATTTATTTATTTATTTATTTAGTTATTTAGTTATTTAGTTATTTATTTATTTATTTAGTTATTTAGTTATTTAGTTATTTAGTTATTTAGTTATTTATTTAGTTATTTAGTTATTTAGTTATTTATTTAGTTATTTAGTTATTTAGTTATTTATTTAGTTATTTAGTTATTTAGTTATTTAGTTATTTAGTTATTTAGTTATTTATTTAGTTATTTAGTTATTTAGTTATTTATTTAGTTATTTAGTTATTTAGTTATTTAGTTATTTAGTTATTTATTAGTTATTTATTTAGTTATTTAGTTATTTATTTAGTTATTTAGTTATTTAGTTATTTAGTTATTTATTTAGTTATTTAGTTATTTAGTTATTTAGTTATTTAGTTATTTATTTAGTTATTTAGTTATTTATTTAGTATTTAGTTATTTATTTATTTATTTAGTTATTTATTTATTTAGTTATTTATTTATTTAGTTATTTATTTATTTATTTAGTTATTTAGTTTTTATTTATTATTTAGTTATTTAGTTATTTATTTAGTTATTTAGTTATTTAGTTATTTATTTAGTTATTTAGTTATTTATTTAGTTATTTAGTTATTTAGTTATTTATTTAGTTATTTAGTTATTTAGTTATTTAGTTATTTATTTAGTTATTTAGTTATTTATTTAGTTATTTAGTTATTTAGTTATTTATTTAGTTATTTAGTTATTTAGTTATTTAGTTATTTATTTAGTTATTTAGTTATTTAGTTATTTATTTAGTTATTTAGTTATTTAGTTATTTAGTTATTTATCTAGTTATTTAGTTTTTTAGTTATTTAGTTATTTATATTTATTTAGTTATTTAGTTATTTATTTAGTTATTTAGTTATTTATTTAGTTATTTAGTTATTTAGTTATTTATTTATTTAGTTATTTAGTTATTTAGTTATTTATTTAGTTATTTAGTTATTTAGTTATTTATTTAGTTATTTAGTTATTTATTTAGTTATTTAGTTATTTATTTAGTTATTTAGTTATTTAGTTATTTATTTAGTTATTTAGTTATTTATTTAGTTATTTAGTTATTTAGTTATTTATTTAGTTATTTAGTTATTTAGTTATTTATTTAGTTATTTAGTTATTTAGTTATTTAGTTAGTTATTTAGTTATTTATTTAGTTATTTAGTTATTTAGTTATTTATTTAGTTATTTAGTTATTTAGTTATTTATTTAGTTATTTAGTTATTTATTTAGTTATTTAGTTATTTAGTTATTTATTTAGTATTTAGTTATTTAGTTATTCATTAGTTATTTAGTTATTTATTTAGTTATTTAGTTATTTAGTTATTTAGTTATTTATTTAGTTATTTAGTTATTTAGTTATTTATTAGTTATTTAGTTATTTAGTTAGTTATTTAGTTATTTAGTTATTTAGTTATTTATTTAGTTATTTAGTTATTTAGTTATTTATTTAGTTATTTAGTTATTTAGTTATTTATTTAGTTATTTAGTTATTTATTTAGTTATTTAGTTATTTAGTTATTTAGTTATTTATTTAGTTATTTAGTTATTTATTTAGTTATTTACTTATTTATTTAGTTATTTAGTTATTTAGTTATTTATTTAGTTATTTAGTTATTTATTTAGTTATTTAGTTATTTAGTTATTTATTTAGTTATTTAGTTATTTATTTAGTTATTTAGTTATTTAGTTATTTATTTAGTTATTTAGTTATTTAGTTAGTTAGTTATTTATTTAGTTATTTAGTTATTTATTTAGTTATTTAGTTATTTAGTTAGTTATTTAGTTATTTAGTTATTTATTTAGTTATTTAGTTAGTTATTTTGTTATTTAGTTAGTTATTTAGTTATTTAGTTATTAGTTATTTATTTATTTATTTATTTATTTATTTGTTTATTTATTTAGTTATTTATTTATTATTTAGTTATTTATATTTATTTAGTTATTTATTTATTTAGTTATTTAGTTTTTTATTTATTTAGTTATTTAGTTATTTATTTAGTTATTCAGTTATTTATTTATTTAGTTATTTATTTATTTAGTTATTTATTTATTTATTTAGTTATTTATTTAGTTATTTAGTTATTTATTTATTTAGTTATTTATTTATTTAGTTATTTAGTTATTTAGTTATTTATTTAGTTATTTAGTTATTTATTTATTTAGTTATTTAGTTATTTATTTATTATTTAGTTAGTTAGTTATTTAGTTATTTAGTTAGTTATTTATTTAATTATTTATTTAGTTATTTAGTTATTTAGTTATTTAGTTATTTATTTAGTTATTTAGTTATTTATTTAGTTATTCAGTTATTTATTTATTTAGTTATTTATTTATTTAGTTATTTATTTATTTATTTAGTTATTTATTTAGTTATTTAGTTATTTATTTATTTAGTTATTTATTTATTTAGTTATTTAGTTATTTAGTTATTTATTTATTTATTTATCTATTTATTTATTTATTTATTTAGTTATTTATTTATATATTTAGTTAGTTAGTTATTTAGTTATTTAGTTAGTTATTTATTTAATTATTTATTTAGTTATTTAGTTATTTAGTTATTTAGTTATTTATTTAGTTATTTATTTAGTTATTTAGTTATTTATTTAGTTATTTAGTTATTTATTTATTTATTTAGTTATTTATTTATTTAGTTATTTAGTTATTTAGTTATTTAGTTATTTATTTATTTAGTTATTTAGTTATTTAGTTATTTAGTTATTTATTTATTTATTTATTTAGTTATTTATTCATTTAGTTATTTAGTTATTTATCTAGTTATTTAGTTATTTATTTAGTTATTTATTTATTTAGTTATTTAGTTATTTAGTTATTTAGTTATTTATTTATTTATTTATTTATTTATTTATTTATTTATTTAGTTATTTATTTAGTTATTTAGTTATTTAGTTATTTATTTATTTAGTTAGTTAGTTATTTAGTTAGTTAGTTAGTTATTCAGTTAGTTAGTTAGTTAGTTATCTAGTTAGTTAGTTAGTTATTTAGTTAGTTAGTTAGTTATTTAGTTAGTTAGTTATTTAGTTATTTATTTATTTAGTTATTTATTTAGTTATTTAGTTATTTATTTATTTAGTTATTTATTTAGTTATTTATTTATTTATTTAGTTATTTTGTTATTTAGTTATTTATTTAGTTATTTATTTATTTATTTATTTAGTTATTTAGTTATTTATTTAGTTATTTAGTTATTTATTTAGTTATTTAGTTATTTAGTTATTTAGTTATTTATTTAGTTATTTAGTTATTTAGTTATTTATTTAGTTATTTAGTTATTTAGTTATTTAGTTATTTATTTAGTAATTTAGTTATTTAGTTATTTAGTTAGTTATTTATTTAGTTATTTATTTATTTATTTATTTATTTAGTTATTTAGTTATTTATTTAGTTATTTAGTTATTTATTTATTAAGTATTTATTTATTTAGTTATCTATTTATTTATTTAGTTATTTAGTTATTTAGTTATTTATTTAGTTATTTAGTTATTTATTTAGTTATTTAGTTATTTAGTTATTTATTTAGTTATTTAGTTATTTAGTTATTTATTTATTTAGTTATTTAGTTATTTATTTATTTATTTATTTATTTATTTAGTTATTTAGTTATTTATTTAGTTATTTAGTTATTTATTTAGTTATTTAGTTATCTATTTATTTAGTTATTTATTTAGTTATTTAGTTATTTATTTATTTAGTTATTTATTTATTTATTTAGTTATTTAGTTATTTATTTATTTATTTAGTTATTTAGTTATTCTTTTTGTCGTAGTTTTGTAAGTGAAAATATATTAAATAGTTGTTTGACTCTAAGCAATCGTTAACGAATTGTTAGTGTTTGTTTTGACGAATGCGGGTCGCGCTTCCGTAGATCCTCAGTCGTCTTCGAATAATATAAATCAGGAGTTAGTACCGGCTCACGTACGTGACAGTGAGGGTTATAGTTACCTTACGGTATCTAGGGGAGAGAAAGAATTAACACACCCACGAGAAGAGTTCTAACCATCATGGATTAAAAGCTAAGTCAAGGTTTTATGAGTGTTTTGTTATGTTAGTGATGATGATGGGCATGCATGCACGTTAGATATCGTTAATGAAGAAACATTTGTAAAATAATACTGTACTTCGGGTTGCCGGATAGGAAGTGTTACAATGAATAGTTAAGGTTAGTAATAAATGTGAATATTTTTATTCCAGGTCAAATAATGATATAAACACAACGCAATGTCTCGATTTATTGAATGATAGGAACAGACAAGAATCCTTAAAAATCTGTTAAAGAACCTGGTAATATGCAAACCAAATTAGGGTAAGTTTAGGTTTCCATATTTATTGAAGATTCTATATGTTTACTATTTTGGATTCTTTTGAGTAAATATAGTGAGTGTTGGCATTGTATAACATTTATTGTAAGCGGCCTTATAAGAAGTATAGATTTTGTCACGTGATCTGGTTGTCTATTATTTATTAAGTGTCAAATGTGAACATTGTGAACAACATTTGTATAGCTTCTGATTGCATTATTTCTTTTCTTAGACTAAGGTTTATACAGACATAATAGTTCCAGTTAAGTTTTCAGATATTCACATTTTTGTCTTGATCTAAGCAGTTTTTAGACATAATTTTCCAGTGACTTAGTTTTCTTATGTAAATTATTTTCAAAGTGTATTATATATATATATATATATATATATATATATATATATATATATATATATATATATATATATATATATATATATATATATATATATATATATATATATATATATATATATATATATATATATATATATATATATATATATATATATATATATATATATATATATATATATATATATATATATATATATATATATATATGTTTTTTTTATTTATTCATTTATTTATTTATTTATTTATTTATTTATTTATTTATTTTGTTAGTTATTTAGTTATTTAGTTATTTATTTAGTTATTTATTTAGTTATTTAGTTATTTAGTTATTTATTTAGTTATTTAGTTATTTAGTTATTTAGTTATTTAGTTATTTATTTAGTTATTTATTTATTTAGTTATTTAGTTATTTAGTTATTTAGTTATTTATTTAGTTATTTAGTTATTTATTTAGTTATTTAGTTATTTATTTAGTTATTTAGTTATTTAGTTATTTAGTTATTTAGTTATTTAGTTATTTAGTTATTTAGTTATTTATTTAGTTATTTAGTTATTTAGTTATTTATTTAGTTATTTAGTTATTTAGTTATTTAGTTATTTATTTAGTTATTTAGTTATTTAGTTATTTATTTAGTTATTTAGTTATTTAGTTATTTAGTTATTTATTTAGTTATTTAGTTATTTAGTTATTTAGTTATTATTTAGTTATTTAGTTATTTAGTTATTTATTTAGTTATTTAGTTAGTTATTTAGTTATTTAGTTATTTAGTTATTTATTTATTTATTTAGTTATTTAGTTATTTATTTAGTTATTTAGTTATTTAGTTATTTATTTAGTTATTTAGTTATTTATTTAGTTATTTAGTTATTTATTTAGTTATTTAGTTATTTAGTTAGTTATTTAGATATTTAGTTAGTTATTTAGTTATTTAGTTATTTAGTTATTTATTTAGTTATTTAGTTATTTATTTAGTTATTTAGTTATTTAGTTATTTATTTAGTTATTTAGTTATTTAGTTAGTTATTTAGTTATTTAGTTATTTAGTTATTTATTTATTTATTTATTTATTTAGTTATTTAGTTATTTAGTTATTTATTTATTTATTTATTTATTTAGTTATTTAGTTATTTAGTTATTTAGTTATTTATTTAGTTATTTAGTTATTTAGTTATTTATTTAGTTATTTAGTTATTTAGTTATTTATTTAGTTATTTAGTTATTTAGTTATTTAGTTATTTATTTAGTTATTTAGTTATTTAGTTATTTATTTAGTTATTTAGTTATTTAGTTATTTAGTTATTTAGTTATTTATTAGTTATTTATTTATTTATTTAGTTATTTATTTAGTTATTTAGTTATTTAGTTATTTAGTTATTTATTTAGTTATTTAGTTATTTAGTTATTTAGTTTTTTAGTTATTTATTTAGTTATTTAGTTATTTATTTAGTTATTTAGTTATTTAGTTAGTTATTTAGTTATTTAGTTATTTAGTTATTTAGTTATTTAGTTATTTAGTTATTTAGTTATTTATTTAGTTATTTAGTTATTTATTTAGTTATTTAGTTATTTAGTTATTTAGTTATTTATTTATTTATTTATTTATTTAGTTATTTAGTTATTTAGTTATTTATTTAGTTATTTAGTTATTTAGTTATTTATTTAGTTATTTAGTTATTTAGTTATTTATTTAGTTATTTAGTTATTTAGTTATTTAGTTATTTATTTAGTTATTTAGTTATTTATTTAGTTATTTAGTTATTATTTAGTTATTTAGTTATTTAGTTATTTAGTTAGTTATTTAGTTATTTATTTAGTTATTTAGTTATTTAGTTAGTTATTTAGTTATTTAGTTAGTTATTTAGTTATTTAGTTATTTAGTTATTTAGTTATTTATTTATTTATTTATTTATTTAGTTATTTAGTTATTTAGTTATTTATTTATTTAGTTATTTAGTTATTTAGTTAGTTATTTATTTTGTTATTTAGTTATTTAGTTATTTATTTAGTTATTTAGTTATTTAGTTATTTAGTTATTTATTTATTTATTTAGTTATTTAGTTAGTTATTTAGTTATTTAGTTATTTATTTAGTTATTTATTTAGTTATTTAGTTATTTAGTTATTTAGTTATTTATTTAGTTATTTAGTTATTTAGTTATTTAGTTATTTATTTAGTTATTTAGTTATTTAGTTATTTATTAGTTATTTAGTTATTTAGTTATTTATTTAGTTATTTAGTTATTTAGTTATTTAGTTATTTATTTAGTTATTTAGTTAGTTATTTAGTTATTTAGTTATTTAGTTATTTATTTAGTTTAGTATTTAGTTATTTATTTAGTTATTTAGTTATTTAGTTATTTATTTAGTTATTTAGTTATTTATTTAGTTATTTATTTAGTTATTTAGTTATTTAGTTAGTTATTTATTTAGTTATTTAGTTAGTTATTTAGTTATTTATTTAGTTATTTAGTTATTTAGTTATTTAGTTATTTAGTTATTTAGTTATTTTTTTAGTTATTTAGTTATTTAGTTATTTAGTTATTTATTTAGTTATTTAGTTATTTATTTAGTTATTTAGTTATTTAGTTATTTAGTTATTTAGTTATTTATTTAGTTTTTTAGTTATTTATTTAGTTATTTAGTTATTTATTTATTATTTAGTTATTTAGTTATTTAGTTAGTTATTTAGTTATTTAGTTATTTAGTTATTTAGTTAGTTAGTTATTTAGTTAGTTATTTAGTTATTTAGTTATTTATTTATTTAGTTATTTATTTAGTTATTTAGTTATTTATTTAGTTATTTAGTTATTTAGTTATTAGTTATTTATTTAGTTATTTAGTTAGTTAGTTATTTAGTTAGTTATTTAGTTATTTAGTTATTTAGTTAGTTATTTAGTTATTTAGTTAGTTATTTAGTTATTAGGTATTTAGTTATTTAGTTATTTATTTATTTAGTTATTTAGTTATTTATTTAGTTATTTAGTTATTTAGTTATTTAGTTATTTATTTAGTTATTTAGTTATTTATTTATTTATTTATTTATTTATTTAGTTATTTAGTTATTTATTTAGTTATTTATTAGTTATTTAGTTATTTAGTTATTAAGTTATTTATTTAGTTATTTAGTTATTTAGTTATTTATTTAGTTATTTAGTTATTTAGTTATTTATTTAGTTATTTAGTTATTTAGTTATTTATTTAGTTATTTAGTTATTTATTAGTTATTTAGTTATTTAGTTATTTATTTAGTTATTAGTTATTTAGTTATTTAGTTATTTAGTTATTTATTTAGTTATTTATTTAGTTATTTAGTTATTTAGTTTTTTAGTTATTTATTTAGTTATTTAGTTATTTAGTTATTTATTTAGTTATTTATTTATTTATTTAGTTATTTAGTTATTTATTTAGTTATTTATTTATTTAGTTATTTATTTAGTTATTTAGTTATTTATTTAGTTATTTAGTTATTTATTTAGTTATTTAGTTATTTAGTTATTTAGTTATTTAGTTATTTATTTAGTTATTTATTTAGTTATTTAGTTATTTATTTAGTTATTTATTTATTTAGTTATTTAGTTATTTATTTAGTTATTTAGTTATTTAGTTATTTATTTAGTTATTTAGTTATTTAGTTATTTATTTAGTTATTTAGTTAATTATTTAGTTATTTAGTTATTTATTTAGTTATTTATTTAGTTATTTAGTTATTTAGTTATTTATTTAGTTATTTATTTAGTTATTTAGTTATTAATTTAGTTATTTATTTAGTTATTTAGTTATTTATTTAGTTATTTAGTTATTTATTTAGTTATTTAGTTATTTAGTTATTTATTTAGTTATTTAGTTATTTATTTAGTTATTTAGTTATTTAGTTATTTAGTTATTTATTTAGTTATTTAGTTATTTAGTTATTTAGTTATTTAGTTAGTTATTTAGTTATTTAGTTAGTTATTTAGTTATTTAGTTAGTTATTTAGTTATTTAGTTATTTATTTAGTTATTTAGTTATTTAGTTATTTAGTTAGTTATTATTTATTTATTTAGTTATTAGTTATTTAGTTATTTATTTAGTTATTTAGTTATTTAGTTATTTATTTAGTTATTTAGTTTATTTAGTTATTTATTTATTTATTTAGTTATTTATTTATTATTTAGTTATTTATTTATTTAGTTATTTAGTATTTATTTAGTTATTTAGTTAGTTATTTAGTTATTTAGTTATTTATTTATTTAGTTATTTATTTAGTTATTTAGTTATTTATTTAGTTATTTAGTTATTTAGTTATTTAGTTATTTATTTATTATTTAGTTATTTATTTAGTTATTTATTTATTTAGTTATTTAGTTATTTATTTAGTTATTTAGTTATTTATTTAGTTATTTAGTTATTTAGTTATTTATTTAGTTATTTAGTTATTTAGTTATTTATTTAGTTATTTATTTAGTTATTTATTTAGTTATTTATTTAGTTATTATTTAGTTATTTAGTTATTTAGTTATTTATTTAGTTATTTAGTTATTTATTTATTTAGTTATTTAGTTATTTATTTAGTTATTTAGTTATTTATTTAGTTATTTATTTATTTAGTTATTTATTTAGTTATTTAGTTATTTATTTTGTTATTTAGTTATTTATTTATTTAGTTATTTATTTAGTTATTTAGTTATTTAGTTATTTATTTAGTTATTTAGTTATTTATTTATTTAGTTATTTAGTTATTTAGTTATTTATTTAGTTATTTAGTTATTTATTTAGTTATTTAGTTATTATTTAGTTATTTAGTTATTTAAGTTATTTATTTAGTTATTTATTTATTTAGTTATTTATTTATTTAGTTATTTAGTTATTTATTATTTATTCAGTTATTTAGTTATTTATTTAGTTATTTAGTTATTTAGTTATATATTTAGTTATTTAGTTATTTATTTAGTTATTTAGTTATTTATTTAGTTATTTAGTTATTTATTTAGTTATTTAGTTTTTTAGTTATTTAGTTATTTAGTTATTTATTTAGTTATTTAGTTATTTATTTAGTTATTTAGTTATTTAGTTATTTATTTATTTAGTTATTTAGTTATTTAGTTATTTATTTAGTTATTTAGTTATTTAGTTATTTATTTAGTTATTTAGTTATTTATTTAGTTATTTAGTTATTTAGTTATTTATTTAGTTATTTAGTTATTTATTTATTTAGTTATTTAGTTATTTATTTAGTTATTTATTTAGTTATTTATTTATTTAGTTATTTATTTAGTTATTTAGTTATTTATTTAGTTATTTAGTTATTTATTTATTTAGTTATTTATTTAGTTATTTAGTTATTTAGTTATTTATTTGTTATTTAGTTATTTATTTATTTAGTTTTTTAGTTATTTAGTTATTTAGTTATTTATTTAGTTATTTAGTTATGTATTTAGTTAATTTAGTTATTTAGTTATTTATTTAGTTATTTATTTATTTAGTTATTTATTTATTTAGTTATTTATTTATTTATTTAGTTATTTAGTTATTTTGTTATATATTTAGTTATTTAGTTATTTATTTAGTTATTTAGTTATTTAGTTATTTATTTAGTTATTTAGTTATTTATTTAGTTATTTAGTTATTTAGTTATTTATTTAGTTTTTAGTTATTTAGTTATTTAGTTATTTATTTAGTTATTTAGTTATTTATTTAGTTATTTAGTTATTTAGTTATTTATTTAGTTATTTAGTTATTTAGTTATTTAGTTATTTATTTAGTTATTTAGTTATTTAGTTATTTATTTAGTTTTTTAGTTATTTAGTTATTTAGTTATTTATTAGTTATTTAGTTTTTTAGTTATTTAGTTATTTATATTTATTTAGTTATTTAGTTATTTAGTTATTTATTTAGTTATTTAGTTATTTATTTAGTTATTTAGTTATTTAGTTATTTATTTATTTAGTTATTTATTTATTTAGTTATTTAGTTATTTAGTTATTTATTTAGTTATTTAGTTATTTAGTTATTTATTTAGTTATTTAGTTATTTATTTAGTTATTTAGTTAGTTATTTAGTTATTTAGTTATTTAGTTATTTATTTAGTTATTTAGTTATTTATTTAGTTATTTAGTTATTTAGTTATTTATTTAGTTATTTAGTTATTTAGTTATTTATTTAGTTATTTAGTTATTTAGTTATTTAGTTAGTTATTTAGTTATTTATTTAGTTATTTAGTTATTTAGTTATTTATTTAGTTATTTAGTTATTTAGTTATTTATTTAGTTATTTAGTTATTTATTTAGTTATTTAGTTATTTAGTTATTTATTTAGTATTAGTTATTTAGTTATTCATTAGTTATTTAGTTATTTATTTAGTTATTTAGTTATTTAGTTATTTAGTTATTTATTTAGTTATTTAGTTATTTAGTTATTTATTTAGTTATTTAGTTATTTAGTTAGTTATTTAGTTATTTAGTTATTTAGTTATTTATTTAGTTATTTAGTTATTTAGTTATTTATTTAGTTATTTAGTTATTTAGTTATTTATTTAGTTATTTAGTTATTTATTTAGTTATTTAGTTATTTAGTTATTTAGTTATTTATTTAGTTATTTAGTTATTTATTTAGTTATTTAGTTATTTATTTAGTTATTTAGTTATTTAGTTATTTATTTAGTTATTTAGTTATTTATTTAGTTATTTAGTTATTTAGTTATTTATTTAGTTATTTAGTTATTTATTTAGTTATTTAGTTATTTAGTTATTTATTTAGTTATTTAGTTATTTAGTTAGTTAGTTATTTATTTAGTTATTTAGTTATTTATTTAGTTATTTAGTTATTTAGTTAGTTATTTAGTTATTTAGTTATTTATTTAGTTATTTAGTTAGTTATTTTGTTATTTAGTTAGTTATTTAGTTATTTAGTTATTTAGTTATTTAGTTATTTATTTATTTATTTATTTGTTTATTTATTTAGTTATTTATTTATTATTTAGTTATTTAATATTTATTTAGTTATTTATTTATTTAGTTATTTAGTTTTTTATTTATTTAGTTATTTAGTTATTTATTTAGTTATTCAGTTATTTATTTATTTAGTTATTTATTTATTTAGTTATTTATTTATTTATTTAGTTATTTATTTAGTTATTTAGTTATTTATTTATTTAGTTATTTATTTATTTAGTTATTTAGTTATTTAGTTATTTATTTATTTATTTATCTATTTATTTATTTATTTATTTAGTTATTTATTTATATATTTAGTTAGTTAGTTATTTAGTTATTTAGTTAGTTATTTATTTAATTATTTATTTAGTTATTTAGTTATTTAGTTATTTAGTTATTTATTTAGTTATTTATTTAGTTATTTAGTTATTTATTTAGTTATTTAGTTATTTATTTATTTATTTAGTTATTTATTTATTTAGTTATTTAGTTATTTAGTTATTTATTTATTTAGTTATTTAGTTATTTAGTTATTTATTTATTTATTTATTTAGTTATTTATTCATTTAGTTATTTAGTTATTTATCTAGTTATTTAGTTATTTATTTAGTTATTTATTTATTTAGTTATTTAGTTATTTAGTTATTTAGTTATTTATTTATTTATTTATTTATTTATTTATTTATTTATTTAGTTATTTATTTAGTTATTTAGTTATTTAGTTATTTATTTATTAGTTATTTAGTTATTTATTTATTTATTTAGTTATTTATATATTTATTTAGTTATTTATTTATTTAGTTATTTATTTATTTAGTTATTTAGTTATTTATTTATTTATTTATTTAGTTATTTAGTTATTTATTTAGTTATTTAGTTATTTAGTTATTTAGTTATTTAGTTAATTATTTAGTTAGTTATTTAGTTAGTTAGTTAGTTATTTATTTAGTTAGTTAGTTATTTAGTTAGTTAGTTAGTTATTCAGTTAGTTAGTTAGTTAGTTATCTAGTTAGTTAGTTAGTTATTTAGTTAGTTAGTTAGTTATTTAGTTAGTTAGTTATTTAGTTATTTATTTATTTAGTTATTTATTTATTTAGTTAGTTATTTATTTAGTTAGTTATTTAGTTATTTAGTTATTTTAGTTATTTATTTAGTTATTTAGTTATTTAGTTAGTTATTTAGTTAGTTATTTAGTTATTTAGTTATTTAGTTATTTAGTTATTTAGTTATTTATTTAGTTATTTAGTTATTTAGTTATTTATTTATTTAGTTATTTATTTAATTTATTTAGTTATTTATTTATTTATTTAGTTATTTATTTATTTATTTAGTTATTTAGTTATTTAGTTATTTATTTATTTAGTTATTTATTTATTTAGTTATTTAGTTATTTATTTATTTAGTTATTTATTTATTTATTTATTTATTTATTTATTTATTTATTTATTTAGTTATTTAGTTATTTAGTTATTTATTTATTTAGTTATTTATTTAGTTATTTATTTATTTATTTATTTAGTTATTTATTTCTTTATTTAGTTATTTATTTAGTTATTTATTTATTTATTTATTTATTTATTTAGTTATTTAGTTATTTATTTAGTTATTTAGTTATTTAGTTATTTATTTATTTAGTTATTTAGTTATTTATTTATTTATTTATTTATTTATTTATTTATTTATTTATTTATTTATTTAGTTATTTAGTTTTTTAGTTATTTATTTATTTAGTTATTTATTTATTTAGTTATTTAGTTATTTAGTTATTTATTTAGTTATTTATTTATTTATTTAGTTATTTATTTAGTTATTTAGTTATTTATTTAGTTAATTAGTTATTTATTTAGTTATTTAGTTATTTATTTAGTTATTTATTTATTTAGTAATTTAGTTATTTATTTAGTTATTTAGTTATTTAGTTATTTAGTTATTTAGTTATTTATTTAGTTATTTAGTTATTTATTTATTTAGTTATTTATTTAGTTATTTAGTTATTTATTTATTTAGTTATTTATTTATTTAGTTATTTAGTTATTTAGTTATTTAGTTATTTAGTTATTTATTTAGTTATTTAGTTATTTATTTAGTTATTTATTTATTTATTTATTTAGTTATTTAGTTATTTATTTAGTTATTTAGTTATTTATTTATTTAGTTATTTATTTATTTAGTTATTTATTTATTTATTTAGTTATTTAGTTATTTAGTTATTTAGTTATTTATTTAGTTATTTAGTTATTTAGTTATTTTGTTATTTATTTAGTTATTTAGTTATTTAGTTATTTATTTAGTTATTTATTTATTTATTTATTTAGTTATTTAGTTATTTATTTAGTTTTTTAGTTATTTATTTAGTTATTTAGTTATTTAGCTATTTAGTTATTTATTTAGTTATTTAGTTATTTATTTATTTGGTTATTTATTTAGTTATTTAGTTATTTATTTATTTAGTTATTTATTTAGTTATTTAGTTATTTATTTATTTATTTATTTATTTAGTTATTTAGTTATTTATTTAGTTATTTAGTTATTTATTTATTTAGTTATTTATTTATTTATTTAGTTATTTAGTTATTTAGTTATTTAGTTATTTATTTAGTTATTTAGTTATTTATTTAGTTATTTAGTTATTTAGTTATTTAGTTATTTATTTAGTTATTTAGTTATTTAGTTATTTATTTAGTTATTTAGTTATTTATTTAGTTAT
>NC_090728.1:15071130-15098630 GCF_036898095.1 Palaemon carinicauda | reverse complement strand
GTTATTTATTCAGTTATTTAGTTATTTATTTAGTTATTTAGTTATTTATTTAGTCATTATCTTATTTAGTTATTTATTTAGTTATTTAGTTATTTATTTAGTTATTTAGTTATTTAGTTATTTATTTAGGTATTTAGTTATTTAGTTATTTAGTTATTTAGTTAGTTATTTAGTTATTTAGTTAGTTATTTAGTTATTTAGTTATTTATTTAGTTATTTAGTTAGTTATTTATTTAGTTATTTAGTTATTCAGTTATTTAATTATTTATTTAGTTATTTAGTTATTTAGTTATTTATTTAGTTATTTAGTTATTTAGTTATTTATTTATTTATTTAGTTATTTATTTAGTTATTTAGTTAGTTATTTAGTTATTTAGTTATTTAGTTATTTATTTATTTAGTTATTTAGTTATTTAGTTAGTTATTTATTTAGTTATTTAGTTATTCAGTTATTTAGTTATTTATTTAGTTATTTAGTTATTTAGTTATTTATTTAGTTATTTAGTTATTTATTTAGTTATTTAGTTATTTAGTTATTTAGTTTTAGTTATTTATTTATTTATTTAGTTATTTAGTTATTTAGTTTTAGTTATTTATTTATTTATTTATTTATTTATTTATTTATTTAGTTATTTAGTTATATAGTTATTTATTTATTTATTTAGTTATTTAGTTATTTATTTATTTATTTATATATTTAGTTATTTAGTTATTTAGTTATTTATTTAGTTATTTAGTTATTTAGTTATTTAGTTATTTATTTAGTTATTTAGTTATTTATTTATTTATTTATTTATTTATTTAGTTATTTATTTAGTTAATTATTTATTTATTTATTTAGTTATTTATTTAGTTATTTAGTTATTTATTTATTTATTTATTTATTTATTTATTTATTTATTTAGTTATTTATTTATTTATTTATTTATTTATTTATTTAGTTATTTATTTATTTAGTTATTTATTTATTTAGTTATTTATTTATTTATTTATTTATTTATTTATTTATATAAATTACAACACTTTGAAAATAATTTACATAACAAAACTATTTCATTGGAAAGTTATGTCTAAAAATTGCTTATATTAAGACAAAAATGTGACGATCTGAAAATTAAATAAAAACTTGACTTGAACTATTATATCTGTATAAACCGTAGCCTAAGGAGAAAAATAATGCAATTAAAAACTATACAAAAGCTTGAAATAGTTTTATATATATATATATATATATATATATATATATATATATATATATATATATATATATATATATATATATATATATATATATATCTTTTTTTTAAGCGTGCATTATTCCAATCAGTATTACCTAGGACCAGATTCTGCTTGTATTCCTGTTAAGGAGCACAGTAAGTTAAATAAGTTCCAATAATACTTGAGAGTAATCAGCCAGTTTGGTTTTGAGTGTGCTTAGGAGACTTTTGGATATTTAGTGTTTTATATATTGCGGCCTGGGAGTTATTTAACGTTCTCAGAATTCGTGTATTAATGTTTCAAAGTGTAACAGTTTTAATGTAACTGCTAACACCTGAGTTTGGAATTCGAGAGTTTGATTAACTTGTCAGTCGTAGTTTACAGTATATAATATTATATGTTTGGTTCCTAGTCATGGGGCATAATATAAAATATTTTCAGTGCCCTGACCCGGGATTCATATCATAGTATATATATATATATATATATATATATATATATATATATATATATATATATATATATATATATATATATATATATATATATATATATATATATATATATATATATATATATATATATATATATATATATATATATATATATATATATATATATATATATATATATATATATATATATATATATATATATATATATATATATATATATATATATATATATATATATATATATATATATATATATATATATATATATATATATATATATATATTTATTTATTATTTATTATTATT
The DNA here is from genome assembly GCF_036898095.1 of Palaemon carinicauda. NCBI lineage: Eukaryota > Metazoa > Arthropoda > Malacostraca > Decapoda > Palaemonidae > Palaemon > Palaemon carinicauda. Next base: position 15,096,651 of record NC_090728.1, on the reverse strand, counting down.
TATTATTTAGTTATTTAGTTATTTATTTATTATTTATTTATTATTTATTATTTAGTTATTTATTTAGTTATTTAGTTATTTAGTTATTTATTTAGTTATTTATTTATTTATTTATTTATTTAGTTATAGTTATTTAGTTATTTAGTTATTTAGTTATTTAGTTATTTAGTTATTTAGTTATTTTTTAGTTATTTAGTTATTTAGTTATTTAGTTATTTATTTAGTTATTTAGTTATTTATTTAGTTATTTAGTTATTTATTTAGTTATTTAGTTATTTAGTTATTTAGTTATTTATTTAGTTATTTAGTTATTTAGTTATTTAGTTATTTTTTATTATTTAGTTATTTAGTTATTTAGTTATTTATTTAGTTAGTTATTTAGTTATTTAGTTATTTAGTTATTTATTTAGTTATTTAGTTATTTAGTTAGTTAGTTATTTAGTTAGTTATTTAGTTATTTAGTTATTTAGTTATTTAGTTATTTATTTAGTTATTTAGTTATTTATTTAGTTATTAGTTATTTAGTTATTTATTTATTTATTTAGTTATTTATTTAGTTATTTAGTTAGTTAGTTATTTAGTTAGTTATTTAGTTATTTAGTTATTTAGTTAGTTATTTAGTTATTTAGTTAGTTATTTAGTTATTTAGTTATTTATTTATTTAGTTATTTAGTTATTTATTTAGTTATTTAGTTAGTTAGTTATTTAGTTATTTAGTTATTTATTTAGTTATTTAGTTATTTAGTTATTTATTTAGTTATTTATTTATTTATTTAGTTATTTAGTTATTTATTTAGTTATTTATTTAGTTATTTAGTTATTTAGTTATTAGTTATTTATTTAGTTATTTAGTTATTTAGTTATTTATTTAGTTATTTAGTTATTTAGTTATTTATTTAGTTATTTAGTTATTTAGTTATTTATTTAGTTATTTAGTTATTTAGTTATTTATTTAGTTATTTAGTTATTTAGTTATTTATTTAGTTATTAGTTATTTAGTTATTTAGTTATTTAGTTATTTATTTATTTATTTATTTATTTAGTTAGTTATTTAGTTATTTAGTTATTTATTTAGTTATTTAGTTATTTAGTTATTTATTTAGTTATTTATTTATTTATTTAGTTATTTAGTTATTTATTTAGTTATTTATTTATTTAGTTATTTATTTAGTTATTTAGTTATTTATTTAGTTATTTAGTTTTTATTTAGTTATTTATTTAGTTATTTATTTAGTTATTTAGTTATTTATTTATTTAGTTATTTAGTTATTATTTAGTTATTTAGTTATTTAGTTATTTAGTTATTTATTTAGTTATTTAGTTATTTATTTAGTTATTTATTTATTTATTTATATTTAGTTATTTATTTAGTTATTTATTTAGTTATTTAGTTATTTAGTTATTTATTTAGTTATTTATTTAGTTATTTAGTTATTATTTAGTTATTTATTAGTTATTTAGTTATTTATTTAGTTATTTAGTTATTTATTTAGTATTAGTTATTTAGTTATTTATTTAGTTATTTAGTTATTTATTTAGTTATTTAGTTATTTAGTTATTTATTTAGTATTTAGTTATTTAGTTATTTAGTTATTTAGTTATTTAGTTATTTAGTTAGTTATTTAGTTATTTAGTTAGTTATTAGTTATTTAGTTATTTATTTAGTTATTTAGTTAGTTATTTATTTAGTTATTTAGTTATTAGTTATTTAGTTATTTATTTAGTTATTTAGTTATTTAGTTATTTATTTAGTTATTTAGTTATTTAGTTATTTATTTATTTATTTAGTTATTTATTTAGTTATTTAGTTAGTTATTTAGTTATTTAGTTATTTAGTTATTTATTTATTTAGTTATTTTAGTTATTTAGTTAGTTATTTATTTAGTTATTTAGTTATTCAGTTATTTAGTTATTTATTTAGTTATTTAGTTATTTAGTTATTTATTTATTTATTTAGTTATTTATTTAGTTATTTAGTTATTTATTTATTTAGTTATTTAGTTATTTATTTAGTTATTTAGTTAGTTATTTAGTTATTTAGTTATTTAGTTATTTATTTAGTTATTTAGTTATTTATTTAGTTATTTATTTAGTTATTTAGTTATTTATTTAGTTATTTAGTTATTTAGTTATTTATTTATTTAGTTATTTAGTTATTTAGTTATTTATTTAGTTATTTAGTTATTTAGTTATTTATTTAGTTATTTATTAGTTATTTAGTTATTTAGTTATTTATTTAGTTATTTTAGTTATTTAGTTATTTATTTATTTAGTTATTTAGTTATTTATTTAGTTATTATTAGTTATTTAGTTATTTATTTAGTTATTTAGTTATTTAGTTATTTTTTTAGTTATTTAGTTATTTATTTAGTTATTTAGTTATTTAGTTATTTATTTAGTTATTTATTTATTTAGTTATTTAGTTATTTATTTAGTTATTTATTTAGTTATTTATTTAGTTATTTAGTTATTTATTTAGTTATTTAGTTATTTAGTTATTTATTTAGTTATTTAGTTATTTAGTTATTTATTTAGTTATTTAGTTATTTATTTATTTAGTTATTTAGTTATTTATTTAGTTATTTAGTTATTTATTTAGTTATTTATTTATTTAGTTATTTATTTAGTTATTTAGTTATTTATTTGTTATTTAGTTATTTATTTATTTAGTTATTTAGTTATTTAGTTATTTATTTTGTTATTTAGTTATTTATTTATTTAGTTATTTAGTTATTTAGTTATTTAGTTATTTATTTAGTTATTTAGTTATTATTTAGTTATTTAGTTATTTAGTTATTTATTTAGTTATTTATTTATTTATTTATTTATTTAGTTATTTAGTTATTTAGTTATTTATTTAGTTATTTAGTTATTTATTTAGTTATTTAGTTATTTAGTTATTATTTAGTTATTTAGTTATTTATTTAGTTATTTAGTTATTTATTTAGTTATTTATTTTTTAGTTATTTAGTTATTTAGTTATTTAGTTATTTATTTAGTTATTTAGTTATTTATTTAGTTATTTAGTTATTTAGTTATTTAGTTATTTATTTAGTTATTTAGTTATTTAGTTATTTATTTAGTTATTTAGTTATTTAGTTATTTATTTAGTTATTTAGTTATTTATTTAGTTATTTAGTTATTTAGTTATTTATTTAGTTATTTAGTTATTTATTTATTTAGTTATTTAGTTATTTATTTAGTTATTTAGTTATTTATTTAGTTATTTATTTATTTAGTTATTTATTTAGTTATTTATTTAGTTATTTAGTTATTAATTTAGTTATTTATTAGTTATTTAGTTATTTATTTAGTTATTTAGTTATTTATTTAGTATTAAGTTATTTAGTTATTTATTTAGTTATTTAGTTATTTATTTAGTTATTTAGTTATTTAGTTATTTATTTAGGTATTTAGTTATTTAGTTATTTAGTTATTTAGTTAGTTATTTAGTTATTTAGTTAGTTATTTAGTTATTTAGTTATTTATTTAGTTATTTAGTTAGTTATTTATTTAGTTATTTAGTTATTAGTTATTTAGTTATTTATTTAGTTATTTAGTTATTTAGTTATTTATTTAGTTATTTAGTTATTTAGTTATTTATTTATTTATTTAGTTATTTATTTAGTTATTTAGTTAGTTATTTAGTTATTTAGTTATTTAGTTATTTATTTATTTAGTTATTTAGTTATTTAGTTAGTTATTTATTTAGTTATTTAGTTATTCAGTTATTTAGTTATTTATTTAGTTATTTAGTTATTTAGTTATTTAGTTATTTATTTATTTATTTAGTTATTTATTTAGTTATTTATTTAGTTATTTAGTTATTTATTTATTTAGTTATTTAGTTATTTATTTAGTTATTTAGTTAGTTATTTAGTTATTTAGTTATTTAGTTATTTATTTAGTTATTTAGTTATTTATTTAGTTATTTATTTAGTTATTTATTTAGTTATTTAGTTATTTAGTTATTTATTTATTTACTTATTAGTTCTTTAGTTATTTAGTTATTTATTTAGTTATTTAGTTATTTAGTTATTTATTTAGTTATTTATTTAGTTATTTAGTTATTTAGTTATTTATTTAGTTATTTTAGTTATTTAGTTATTTATTTATTTAGTTATTTAGTTATTTATTTAGTTATTTAGTTATTTATTTAGTTATTTAGTTATTTATTTAGTTATATAGTTATTTAGTTATTTTTTTAGTTATTTAGTTATTTATTTAGTTATTTAGTTATTTAGTTATTTATTTAGTTATTTATTTATTTAGTTATTTAGTTATTTATTTAGTTATTTATTTAGTTATTTATTTATTTATTTAGTTATTTAGTTATTTAGTTATTTATTTAGTTATTTAGTTATTTAGTTATTATTTAGTTATTTAGTTATTTATTTTTAGTTATTTAGTTATTTATTTAGTTATTTAGTTATTTATTTAGTTATTTATTTATTTAGTTATTTATTTAGTTATTTAGTTATTTATTTGTTATTTAGTTATTTAGTTATTTAGTTATTTATTTAGTTATTTATTTAGTTATTTAGTTATTTAGTTATTTATTTAGTTATTTAGTTATTTATTTATTTAGTTATTTAGTTATTTAGTTATTTAGTTATTTATTTAGTTATTTAGTTATTATTTAGTTATTTAGTTATTTAGTTATTTATTTAGTTATTTATTTATTTAGTTATTTATTTATTTAGTTATTTAGTTATTTAGTTATTTATTTAGTTATTTAGTTATTTATTTAGTTATTTAGTTATTTAGTTATTTATTTAGTTATTTAGTTATTTATTTAGTTATTTAGTTATTTATTTAGTTATTTAGTTTTTAGTTATTTAGTTATTTAGTTATTTAGTTATTTATTTAGTTATTTAGTTATTTATTTAGTTATTTAGTTATTTAGTTATTTAGTTATTTATTTAGTTATTTAGTTATTTAGTTATTTATTTAGTTATTTAGTTATTTAGTTATTTATTTAGTTATTTAGTTATTTATTTAGTTATTTAGTTATTTAGTTATTTATTTAGTTATTTAGTTATTTATTTATTTAGTTATTTAGTTATTTATTTAGTTATTTAGTTATTTATTTAGTTATTTAGTTATTTAGTTATTTATTTAGTTATTTAGTTATTTATTTTGTTATTTAGTTATTTATTTATTTAGTTATTTATTTAGTTATTTATTTATTTAGTTATTTATTTGTTATTTAGTTATTTATTTAGTTATTTAGTTATTTAGTTATTTATTTAGTTATTTAGTTATTATTAGTTATTTAGTTATTTAGTTATTTATTTAGTTATTTATTTATTTAGTTATTTATTTATTTAGTTATTTAGTTATTTAGTTATTTATTTAGTTATTTAGTTATTTATTTAGTTATTTAGTTATTTTTTATATATTTAGTTATTTAGTTATTTATTTAGTTATTTAGTTATTTAGTTATTTATTTAGTTATTTAGTTATTTATTTAGTTATTTAGTTATTTAGTTATTTATTTAGTTATTTAGTTTATTTAGTTATTTAGTTATTTAGTTATTTATTAGTTATTTAGTTATTTATTTAGTTATTTAGTTATTTAGTTATTTAGTTATTTATTTAGTTATTTAGTTATTTAGTTATTTATTTAGTTATTTAGTTATTTAGTTATTTATTTAGTTATTTAGTTATATAGTTATTTAGTTATTTATTTAGTTTTTAGTTATTTAGTTATTTATTTAGTTATTTAGTTATTTAGTTATTTAGTTATTTAGTTATTTATTTAGTTATTTAGTTATTTAGTTATTTATTTAGTTATTTAGTTATTTATTTAGTTATTTATTTATTTAGTTATTTAGTTATTTAGTTATTTATTTATTTAGTTATTTAGTTATTTAGTTATTTAGTTATTTAGTTATTTATTTAGTTATTTAGTTATTTAGTTATTTATTAGTTATTTAGTTATTTATTTAGTTATTTAGTTAGTTATTTAGTTATTTAGTTATTTAGTTATTTATTTAGTTATTTAGTTATTTATTTAGTTATTTAGTTATTTAGTTATTTATTTATTTATTTAGTTATTTATTTAGTTATTTAGTTATTTAGTTATTTATTTAGTTAGATATTTAGTTATTTAGTTATTTAGTTATTTATTTAGTTATTTAGTTATTTATTTATTATTTATTTAGTTATTTAGTTATTTATTTAGTTATTTAGTTATTTATTTAGTTATTTATTTAGTTATTTAGTTATTTATTTAGTTATTTAGTTATTTATTTAGTTATTTAGTTATTTAGTTATTATTTAGTTATTTATTTAGTTAGTTAGTTAGTTATTTAGTTAGTTAGTTAGTTATTTAGTTAGTTAGTTAGTTATTTAGTTAGTTAGTTATTGTTATATAGTTATTTATTTATTTAGTTATTTAGTTATTTAGTTAGTTATTTATTTAGTTATTTATTTAGTTATTTATTTAGTTATTTAGTTATTTAGTTAGTTATTTAGTTATTTATTTAGTTATTTAGTTATTTATTTAGTTATTTAGTTATTTAGTTATTTATTTAGTTATTTAGTTATTTAGTTATTTATTTAGTTATTTAGTTATTTATTTAGTTATTTAGTTATTTAGTTATTTATTTAGTTATTTATTTATTTATTTAGTTATTTATTTATTTATTTAGTTATTTAGTTATTTAGTTATTTAGTTATTTAGTTATTTAGTTTTATTTAGTTATTTAGTTATTTAGTTATTTATTTAGTTATTTAGTTATTTAGTTAGTTAGTTATTTATTTAGTTATTTATTTATTTATTTAGTTATTTAGTTATTTAGTTAGTTATTTAGTTATTTATTTATTTAGTTATTTATTTAGTTATTTAGTTATTAATTAGTTATTTAGTTATTTAGTTATTTATTTAGTTATTTATTTATTTATTTATTTATTTATTTAGTTATTTAGTTATTTATTTAGTTATTTAGTTATTTAGTTATTTATTTAGTTATTTAGTTATTTATTTATTTATTTATTTATTTATTTATTTATTTATTTATTTATTTATTTAGTTATTTAGTTTTTTAGTTATTTATTTATTTAGTTATTTATTTATTTAGTTATTTAGTTATTTAGTTATTTATTTAGTTATTTATTTATTTATTTAGTTATTTATTTAGTTATTTAGTTATTTATTTAGTTAATTAGTTATTTATTTAGTTATTTAGTTATTTATTTAGTTATTTATTTATTTAGTAATTTAGTTATTTATTTAGTTATTTAGTTATTTAGTTATTTAGTTATTTAGTTATTTATTTAGTTATTTAGTTATTTATTTATTTAGTTATTTATTTAGTTATTTAGTTATTTATTTATTTAGTTATTTATTTATTTAGTTATTTAGTTATTTAGTTATTTAGTTATTTAGTTATTTATTTAGTTATTTAGTTATTTATTTAGTTATTTATTTATTTATTTATTTAGTTATTTAGTTATTTATTTAGTTATTTAGTTATTTATTTATTTAGTTATTTATTTATTTAGTTATTTATTTATTTATTTAGTTATTTAGTTATTTAGTTATTTAGTTATTTATTTAGTTATTTAGTTATTTAGTTATTTTGTTATTTATTTAGTTATTTAGTTATTTAGTTATTTATTTAGTTATTTATTTATTTATTTATTTAGTTATTTAGTTATTTATTTAGTTTTTTAGTTATTTATTTAGTTATTTAGTTATTTAGCTATTTAGTTATTTATTTAGTTATTTAGTTATTTATTTATTTGGTTATTTATTTAGTTATTTAGTTATTTATTTATTTAGTTATTTATTTAGTTATTTAGTTATTTATTTATTTATTTATTTATTTAGTTATTTAGTTATTTATTTAGTTATTTAGTTATTTATTTATTTAGTTATTTATTTATTTATTTAGTTATTTAGTTATTTAGTTATTTAGTTATTTATTTAGTTATTTAGTTATTTATTTAGTTATTTAGTTATTTAGTTATTTAGTTATTTATTTAGTTATTTAGTTATTTAGTTATTTATTTAGTTATTTAGTTATTTATTTAGTTATTTAGTTATTTAGTTATTTAGTTTTAGTTATTTATTTATTTATTTAGTTATTTAGTTATTTAGTTTTAGTTATTTATTTATTTATTTATTTATTTATTTATTTATTTATTCATTTATTTATTTATTTAGTTATTTAGTTATTTAGTTATTTATTTATTTATTTAGTTATTTAGTTATTTATTTATTTATTTATATATTTAGTTATTTAGTTATTTAGTTATTTAGTTATTTATTTAGTTATTTAGTTATTTAGTTATTTAGTTATTTATTTAGTTATTTAGTTATTTATTTATTTATTTATTTATTTATTTAGTTATTTATTTAGTTAATTATTTATTTATTTATTTAGTTATTTATTTAGTTATTTAGTTATTTATTTATTTATTTATTTATTTATTTATTTATTTATTTAGTTATTTATTCATTTATTTATTTATTTAGTTATTTATTTATTTAGTTATTTATTTTATTTATTTATTTATTTATTTATATAAATTACAACACTTTGAAAATAATTTACATAACAAAACTATTTCATTGGAAAGTTATGTCTAAAAATTGCTTATATTAAGACAAAAATGTGACGATCTGAAAATTAAATAAAAACTTGACTTGAACTATTATATCTGTATAAACCGTAGCCTAAGGAGAAAAATAATGCAATTAAAAACTATACAAAACTTGAAATAGCTTGATAATATATTATATATATATATATATATATATATATATATATATATATATATATATATATATATATATATATATATATATATATATATATATATATATATATATATATATATATATATATATATATATATATATATATATATATATATATATATATATATATATATATATATATATATATATATATATATATATATATATCTTTTTTTTAAGCGTGCATTATTCCAATCAGTATTACCTAGGACCAGATTCTGCTTGTATTCCTGTTAAGGAGCACAGTAAGTTAAATAAGTTCCAATAATACTTGAGAGTAATCAGCCAGTTTGGTTTTTAGTGTGCTTAGGAGACTTTTGGATATTTAGTGTTTTATATATTGCGGCCTGGGAGTTATTTAACGTTCTCAGAATTCGTGTATTAATGTTTCAAAGTGTAACAGTTTTAATGTAACTGCTAACACCTGAGTTTGGAATTCGAGAGTTTGATTAACTTGTCAGTCGTAGTTTACAGTATATAATATTATATGTTTGGTTCCTAGTCATGGGGCATAATATAAAATATTTTCAGTGCCCTGACCCGGGATTCATATCAATATATATATATATATATATATATATATATATATATATATATATATATATATATATATATATATATATATATATATATATATATATATATATATATATATATATATATATATATATATATATATATATATATATATATATATATATATATATATATATATATATATATATATATATATATATATATATATATATATATATATATATATATATATATATATATATATATATATATATATATATATATATATATATATATATATATATATATATATATATATATATATATATATATATATATATATATATATATATATATATATATATATATATATATATATATATATATATATATATATATATATATATATATATATATATATATATATATATATATATATATTTAGTTATTTAGTTAGTTATTTAGTTATTTAGTTATTTAGTTATTTATTTAGTTATTTATTTAGTTATTTAGTTATTTAGTTATTTATTTAGTTATTTAGTTATTTAGTTATTTATTTAGTTATTTATTTATTTATTTAGTTATTTAGTTAGTTATTTAGTTAGTTATTTAGTTATTTAGTTATTTAGTTATTTAGTTATTTAGTTATTTAGTTATTTTTTTAATTATTTAGTTATTTAGTTATTTAGTTATTTATTTAGTTATTTAGTTATTTATTTAGTTATTTAGTTATTTATTTAGTTATTTAGTTATTTAGTTATTTAGTTATTTATTTAGTTATTTAGTTATTTATTTAGTTATTTAGTTATTTTTTTTATTAATTTAGTTATTTAGTTATTTAGTTATTTATTTAGTTAGTTATTTAGTTATTTAGTTAGTTATTTAGTTATTTATTTATTTAGTTAGTTAGTTATTTAGTTAGTTATTTAGTTATTTAGTTATTTAGTTATTTAGTTATTTATTTAGTTATTTAGTTATTTATTTAGTTATATAGTTATTTAGTTATTTATTTATTTATTTAGTTATTTATTTAGTTATTTAGTTAGTTAGTTATTTAGTTAGTTATTTAGTTATTTAGTTATTTAGTTGGTTATTTAGTTATTTAGTTAGTTATTTAGTTATTTAGTTATTTATTTATTTAGTTATTTAGTTATTTATTTAGTTATTTAGTTAGTTAGTTATTTAGTTATTTAGTTATTTATTTAGTTATTTAGTTATTTAGTTATTTATTTAGTTATTTATTTAGTTATTTAGTTATTTAGTTATTTATTTAGTTATTTAGTTATTTAGTTATTTAGTTATTAAGTTATTTATTTAGTTATTTAGTTATTTAGTTATTTATTTAGTTATTTAGTTATTTAGTTATTTATTTAGTTATTTAGTTATTTAGTTATTTATTTAGTTATTTAGTTATTTAGTTATTTATTTAGTTATTTAGTTATTTATTTAGTTATTTAGTTATTTAGTTATTTATTTAGTTATTCAGTTATTTAGTTATTTAGTTATTTAGTTATTTATTTATTTATTTATTTATTTAGTTAGTAATTTAGTTATTTAGTTATTTATTTAGTTATTTAGTTATTTAGTTATTTATTTAGTTATTTAGTTATTTATTTAGTTATTTAGTTATTTATTTAGTTATTTATTTATTTAGTTATTTTTTTAGTTATTTAGTTATTTATTTAGTTATTTAGTTATTTATTTAGTTATTTATTTAGTTATTTATTTAGTTATTTAGTTATTTATTTATTTAGTTATTTAGTTATTATTTAGTTATTTAGTTATTTAGTTATTTAGTTATTTATTTAGTTATTTAGTTATTTAGTTATTTATTTTTATTTATTTAGTTATTTATTTAGTTATTTATTTAGTTATTTATATTTAGTTATTTATTTAGTTATTTATTTAGTTATTTAGTTATTATTTAGTTATTTATTTATTTAGTTATTTATTTAGTTATTTAGTTATTTATTTAGTCATTAAGTTATTTAGTTATTTATTTAGTTATTTAGTTATTTATTTAGTTATTTAGTTATTTAGTTATTTAGTTATTTATTTAGGTATTTAGTTATTTAGTTATTTAGTTATTTAGTTAGTTATTTAGTTATTTAGTTATTTAGTTAGTTATTTAGTTATTTAGTTAGTTATTTAGTTATTTAGTTATTTATTTAGTTATTTATTTAGTTATTTAGTTATTCAGTTATTTAGTTATTTATTTAGTTATTTAGTTATTTAGTTATTTATTTAGTTATTTAGTTATTTAGTTATTTATTTATTTATTTAGTTATTTATTTAGTTATTTAGTTAGTTATTTAGTTATTTAGTTATTTAGTTATTTATTTATTTAGTTATTTTGTTATTTAGTTAGTTATTTATTTAGTTATTTAGTTATTCAGTTATTTAGTTATTTATTTAGTTATTTAGTTATTTAGTTATTTATTTATTTATTTAGTTATTTATTTAGTTATTTAGTTATTTATTTATTTAGTTATTTAGTTATTTATTTAGTTATTTAGTTAGTTATTTAGTTATTTAGTTATTTAGTTATTTATTTAGTTATTTAGTTATTTATTTAGTTATTTATTTAGTTATTTAGTTATTTATTTAGTTATTTAGTTATTTAGTTATTTATTTATTTAGTTATTTAGTTATTTAGTTATTTATTTAGTTATTTAGTTATTTAGTTATTTATTTAGTTATTTATTTAGTTATTTAGTTATTTAGTTATTTATTTAGTTATTTTGTTATTCAGTTATTTATTTAGTTATTTAGTTATTTATTTAGTTATTTAGTTATTTATTTAGTTATTTAGTTATTTAGTTATTTTTTTAGTTATTTAGTTATTTATTTAGTTATTTAGTTATTTAGTTATTTATTTAGTTATTTATTTATTTAGTTATTTAGTTATTTATTTAGTTATTTATTTAGTTATTTTTATTTAGTTATTTAGTTATTTAGTTATTTAGTTATTTATTTAGTTATTTAGTTATTTAGTTATTTAGTTATTTATTTAGTTATTTAGTTATTTATTTATTTAGTTATTTAGTTATTTATTTAGTTATTTAGGTATTTATTTAGTTATTTATTTATTTAGTTATTTATTTAGTTATTTAGTTATTTATTTTGTTATTTAGTTATTTATTTATTTAGTTATTTATTTAGTTATTTAGTTATTTAGTTATTTATTTTGTTATTTAGTTATTTATTTATTTAGTTATTTAGTTATTTAGTTATTTAGTTATTTATTTAGTTATTTAGTTATGTATTTAGTTATTTAGTTATTTAGTTATTTATTTAGTTATTTATTTATTTATTTTTTTATTTAGTTATTTAGTTATTTAGTTATTTATTTAGTTATTTAGTTATTTATTTAGCTATTTAGTTATTTAGTTATATATTTAGTTATTTAGTTATTTATTTAGTTATTTAGTTATTTATTTAGTTATTTAGTTTTTTAGTTATTTAGTTATTTAGTTATTTATTTAGTTATTTAGTTATTTATTTAGTTATTTAGTTATTTAGTTATTTAGTTATTTATTTAGTTATTTAGTTATTTAGTTATTTATTTAGTTATTTAGTTATTTAGTTATTTATTTAGTTATTTAGTTATTTATTTAGTTATTTAGTTATTTAGTTATTTATTTAGTTATTTAGTTATTTATTTATTTAGTTATTTAGTTATTTATTTAGTTATTTAGTTATTTATTTAGTTATTTATTTATTTAGTTATTTATTTAGTTATTTATTTAGTTATTTAGTTAGTTATTTAGTTATTTATTCAGTTATTTAGTTATTTATTTAGTTATTTAGTTATTTATTTAGTCATTATCTTATTTAGTTATTTATTTAGTTATTTAGTTATTTATTTAGTTATTTAGTTATTTAGTTATTTATTTAGGTATTTAGTTATTTAGTTATTTAGTTATTTAGTTAGTTATTTAGTTATTTAGTTAGTTATTTAGTTATTTAGTTATTTATTTAGTTATTTAGTTAGTTATTTATTTAGTTATTTAGTTATTCAGTTATTTAATTATTTATTTAGTTATTTAGTTATTTAGTTATTTATTTAGTTATTTAGTTATTTAGTTATTTATTTATTTATTTAGTTATTTATTTAGTTATTTAGTTAGTTATTTAGTTATTTAGTTATTTAGTTATTTATTTATTTAGTTATTTAGTTATTTAGTTAGTTATTTATTTAGTTATTTAGTTATTCAGTTATTTAGTTATTTATTTAGTTATTTAGTTATTTAGTTATTTATTTAGTTATTTAGTTATTTATTTAGTTATTTAGTTATTTAGTTATTTAGTTTTAGTTATTTATTTATTTATTTAGTTATTTAGTTATTTAGTTTTAGTTATTTATTTATTTATTTATTTATTTATTTATTTATTTAGTTATTTAGTTATATAGTTATTTATTTATTTATTTAGTTATTTAGTTATTTATTTATTTATTTATATATTTAGTTATTTAGTTATTTAGTTATTTATTTAGTTATTTAGTTATTTAGTTATTTAGTTATTTATTTAGTTATTTAGTTATTTATTTATTTATTTATTTATTTATTTAGTTATTTATTTAGTTAATTATTTATTTATTTATTTAGTTATTTATTTAGTTATTTAGTTATTTATTTATTTATTTATTTATTTATTTATTTATTTATTTAGTTATTTATTTATTTATTTATTTATTTATTTATTTAGTTATTTATTTATTTAGTTATTTATTTATTTAGTTATTTATTTATTTATTTATTTATTTATTTATTTATATAAATTACAACACTTTGAAAATAATTTACATAACAAAACTATTTCATTGGAAAGTTATGTCTAAAAATTGCTTATATTAAGACAAAAACTTGTGACGATCTGAAAATTAAATAAAAACTTGACTTGATATATATATATATATATATATATATATATATATAAAATAATAATATAAATATATATATATAATATATATATATATATATATATATATATATATATATATATATATATATATATATATATATATATATATATATATATATATATATATATATATATATATATATATATATATATATATATCTTTTTTTTAAGCGTGCATTATTCCAATCAGTATTACCTAGGACCAGATTCTGCTTGTATTCCTGTTAAGGAGCACAGTAAGTTAAATAAGTTCCAATAATACTTGAGAGTAATCAGCCAGTTTGGTTTTGAGTGTGCTTAGGAGACTTTTGGATATTTAGTGTTTTATATATTGCGGCCTGGGAGTTATTTAACGTTCTCAGAATTCGTGTATTAATGTTTCAAAGTGTAACAGTTTTAATGTAACTGCTAACACCTGAGTTTGGAATTCGAGAGTTTGATTAACTTGTCAGTCGTAGTTTACAGTATATAATATTATATGTTTGGTTCCTAGTCATGGGGCATAATATAAAATATTTTCAGTGCCCTGACCCGGGATTCATATCAAGTATATATATATATATATATATATATATATATATATATATATATATATATATATATATATATATATATATATATATATATATATATATATATATATATATATATATATATATATATATATATATATATATATATATATATATATATATATATATATATATATATATATATATATATATATATATATATATATATATATATATATATATATATATATATATATATATATATATATATATATATATATATATATATATATATATATATATATATATATATATATATATATATATATATATATATATATATATATATATATATATATATATATATATATATATATATATATATATATATATATATATATATATATATATATATATATATATATATATATATATATATATATATATATATTTATTTAGTTATTTAGTTAGTTATTTAGTTATTTAGTTATTTAGTTATTTATTTAGTTATTTATTTAGTTATTTAGTTATTTAGTTATTTATTTAGTTATTTAGTTATTTAGTTATTTATTTAGTTATTTATTTATTTATTTAGTTATTTAGTTAGTTATTTAGTTATTTAGTTATTTAGTTATTTAGTTATTTAGTTATTTAGTTATTTTTTAATTATTTAGTTATTTAGTTATTTAGTTATTTATTTAGTTATTTAGTTATTTATTTAGTTATTTAGTTATTTATTTAGTTATTTAGTTATTTAGTTATTTAGTTATTTATTTAGTTATTTAGTTATTTATTTAGTTATTTAGTTATTTTTTTATTAATTTAGTTATTTAGTTATTTAGTTATTTATTTAGTTAGTTATTTAGTTATTTAGTTATTTAGTTAGTTATTTAGTTATTTATTTATTTAGTTAGTTAGTTATTTAGTTAGTTATTTAGTTATTTAGTTATTTAGTTATTTAGTTATTTATTTAGTTATTTAGTTATTTATTTAGTTATATAGTTATTTAGTTATTTATTTATTTATTTAGTTATTTATTTAGTTATTTAGTTAGTTAGTTATTTAGTTAGTTATTTAGTTATTTAGTTATTTAGTTAGTTATTTAGTTATTTAGTTAGTTATTTAGTTATTTAGTTATTTATTTATTTAGTTATTTAGTTATTTATTTAGTTATTTAGTTAGTTAGTTATTTAGTTATTTAGTTATTTATTTAGTTATTTAGTTATTTAGTTATTTATTTAGTTATTTATTTATTTATTTAGTTATTTAGTTATTTATTTAGTTATTTATTTAGTTATTTAGTTATTTAGTTATTAAGTTATTTATTTAGTTATTTAGTTATTTAGTTATTTATTTAGTTATTTAGTTATTTAGTTATTTATTTAGTTATTTAGTTATTTAGTTATTTATTTAGTTATTTAGTTATTTAGTTATTTATTTAGTTATTTAGTTATTTAGTTATTTATTTAGTTATTCAGTTATTTAGTTATTTAGTTATTTAGTTATTTATTTATTTATTTATTTATTTAGTTAGTTATTTAGTTATTTAGTTATTTATTTAGTTATTTAGTTATTTAGTTATTTATTTAGTTATTTATTTATTTATTTAGTTATTTAGTTATTTATTTAGTTATTTATTTATTTAGTTATTTTATTTAGTTATTTAGTTATTTATTTAGTTATTTATTTAGTTATTTATTTAGTTATTTAGTTATTTATTTATTTAGTTATTTAGTTATTCATTTAGTTATTTAGTTATTTAGTTATTTAGTTATTTATTTAGTTATTTAGTTATTTATTTAGTTATTTATTTAATTATTTAAATATTTAGTTATTTATTTAGTTATTTATTTAGTTATTTAGTTATTTAGTTATTTATTTAGTTATTTATTTAGTTATTTAGTTATTAATTTAGTTATTTATTCAGTTATTTAGTTATTTATTTAGTTATTTAGTTATTTATTTAGTCATTAAGTTATTTAGTTATTTATTTAGTTATTTAGTTATTTATTTAGTTATTTAGTTATTTAGTTATTTATTTAGGTATTTAGTTATTTAGTTATTTAGTTATTTAGTTATTTAGTTATTTAGTTAGTTATTTAGTTATTTAGTTAGTTATTTAGTTATTTAGTTATTTATTTAGTTATTTAGTTAGTTATTTATTTAGTTATTTAGTTATTCAGTTATTTAGTTATTTATTTAGTTATTTAGTTATTTAGTTATTTATTTAGTTATTTAGTTATTTAGTTATTTATTTATTTATTTAGTTATTTATTTAGTTATTTAGTTAGTTATTTAGTTATTTAGTTATTTAGTTATTTATTTATTTAGTTATTTTGTTATTTAGTTAGTTATTTATTTAGTTATTTAGTTATTCAGTTATTTAGTTATTTATTTAGTTATTTAGTTATTTAGTTATTTATTTATTTATTTAGTTATTTATTTAGTTATTTAGTTATTTATTTATTTAGTTATTTAGTTATTTATTTAGTTATTTAGTTAGTTATTTAGTTATTTAGTTATTTAGTTATTTATTTAGTTATTTAGTTATTTATTTAGTTATTTATTTAGTTATTTAGTTATTTATTTAGTTATTTAGTTATTTAGTTATTTATTTATTTAGTTATTTAGTTATTTAGTTATTTATTTAGTTATTTAGTTATTTAGTTATTTATTTAGTTATTTATTCAGTTATTTAGTTATTTAGTTATTTATTTAGTTATTTTGTTATTTAGTTATTTATTTATTTAGTTATTTAGTTATTTATTTAGTTATTATTCAGTTATTTAGTTATTTATTTAGTTATTTAGTTATTTAGTTATTTTTTTAGTTATTTAGTTATTTATTTAGTTATTTAGTTATTTAGTTATTTATTTAGTTATTTATTTATTTAGTTATTTAGTTATTTATTTAGTTATTTATTTAGTTATTTATTTAGTTATTTAGTTATTTATTTAGTTATTTAGTTATTTAGTTATTTATTTAGTTATTTAGTTATTTAGTTATTTATTTAGTTATTTAGTTATTTATTTATTTAGTTATTTAGTTATTTATTTAGTTATTTAGTTATTTATTTAGTTATTTATTTATTTAGTTATTTATTTAGTTATTTAGTTATTTATTTTGTTATTTAGTTATTTATTTATTTAGTTATTTAGTTATTTAGTTATTTATTTTGTTATTTAGTTATTTATTTATTTAGTTATTTAGTTATTTAGTTATTTAGTTATTTATTTAGTTATTTAGTTATGTATTTAGTTATTTAGTTATTTAGTTATTTATTTAGTTATTTATTTATTTATTTATTTATTTAGTTATTTAGTTATTTAGTTATTTATTTAGTTATTTAGTTATTTATTTAGCTATTTAGTTATTTAGTTATATATTTAGTTATTTAGTTATTTATTTAGTTATTTAGTTATTTATTTAGTTATTTACTTTTTTAGTTATTTAGTTATTTAGTTATTTAGTTATTTATTTAGTTATTTAGTTATTTATTTAGTTATTTAGTTATTTAGTTATTTAGTTATTTAGTTATTTATTTAGTTATTTAGTTATTTAGTTATTTATTTAGTTATTTAGTTATTTAGTTATTTATTTAGTTATTTAGTTATTTATTTAGTTATTTAGTTATTTAGTTATTTATTTAGTTATTTAGTTATTTATTTATTTAGTTATTTAGTTATTTATTTAGTTATTTAGTTATTTATTTAGTTATTTATTTATTTAGTTATTTATTTAGTTATTTATTTAGTTATTTAGTTATTAATTTAGTTATTTATTCAGTTATTTAGTTATTTATTTAGTTATTTAGTTATTTATTTAGTCATTAAGTTATTTAGTTATTTATTTAATTATTTAGTTATTTATTTAGTTATTTAGTTATTTAGTTATTTATTTAGGTATTTAGTTATTTAGTTATTTAGTTATTTAGTTAGTTATTTAGTTATTTAGTTAGTTATTTAGTTATTTAGTTATTTATTTAGTTATTTAGTTATTTATTTATTTAGTTATTTAGTTATTCAGTTATTTAGTTATTTATTTAGTTATTTAGTTATTTAGTTATTTATTTAGTTATTTAGTTATTTAGTTATTTATTTATTTATTTAGTTATTTATTTAGTTATTTAGTTAGTTATTTAGTTATTTAGTTATTTAGTTATTTATTTATTTAGTTATTTAGTTATTTAGTTAGTTATTTATTTAGTTATTTAGTTATTCAGTTATTTAGTTATTTATTTAGTTATTTAGTTATTTAGTTATTTAGTTATTTATTTATTTATTTAGTTATTTATTTAGTTATTTATTTAGTTATTTAGTTATTTATTTATTTAGTTATTTAGTTATTTATTTAGTTATTTAGTTAGTTATTTAGTTATTTAGTTATTTAGTTATTTATTTAGTTATTTAGTTATTTATTTAGTTATTTATTTAGTTATTTAGTTATTTAGTTATTTATTTATTTACTTATATAGTTCTTTAGTTATTTAGTTATTTATTTAGTTATTTAGTTATTTAGTTATTTATTTAGTTATTTATTTAGTTATTTAGTTATTTAGTTATTTATTTAGTTATTTTGTTATTTAGTTATTTATTTATTTAGTTATTTAGTTATTTATTTAGTTATTTAGTTATTTATTTAGTTATTTAGTTATTTATTTAGTTATATAGTTATTTAGTTATTTTTTTAGTTATTTAGTTATTTATTTAGTTATTTAGTTATTTAGTTATTTATTTAGTTATTTATTTATTTAGTTATTTAGTTATTTATTTAGTTATTTATTTAGTTATTTATTTATTTATTTAGTTATGTAGTTATTTAGTTATTTATTTAGTTATTTAGTTATTTAGTTATTCATTTAGTTATTTAGTTATTTATTTATTTAGTTATTTAGTTATTTATTTAGTTATTTAGTTATTTATTTAGTTATTTATTTATTTAGTTATTTATTTAGTTATTTAGTTATTTATTTTGTTATTTAGTTATTTATTTATTTAGTTATTTATTTAGTTATTTATTTAGTTATTTATTTAGTTATTTAGTTATTTAGTTATTTATTTTGTTATTTAGTTATTTATTTATTTAGTTATTTAGTTATTTAGTTATTTAGTTATTTATTTAGTTATTTAGTTATGTATTCAGTTATTTAGTTATTTAGTTATTTATTTAGTTATTTATTTATTTAGTTATTTATTTATTTAGTTATTTAGTTATTTAGTTATTTATTTAGTTATTTAGTTATTTATTTAGCTATTTAGTTATTTAGTTATATATTTAGTTATTTAGTTATTTATTTAGTTATTTAGTTATTTATTTAGTTATTTAGTTTTTTAGTTATTTAGTTATTTAGTTATTTAGTTATTTATTTAGTTATTTAGTTATTTATTTAGTTATTTAGTTATTTAGTTATTTAGTTATTTATTTAGTTATTTAGTTATTTAGTTATTTATTTAGTTATTTAGTTATTTAGTTATTTATTTAGTTATTTAGTTATTTATTTAGTTATTTAGTTATTTAGTTATTTATTTAGTTATTTAGTTATTTATTTATTTAGTTATTTAGTTATTTATTTAGTTAATTAGTTATTTATTTAGTTATTTATTTATTTAGTTATTTATTTAGTTATTTAGTTATTTATTTTGTTATTTAGTTATTTATTTATTTAGTTATTTATTTAGTTATTTATTTATTTAGTTATTTATTTTGTTATTTAGTTATTTATTTAGTTATTTAGTTATTTAGTTATTTATTTAGTTATTTAGTTATGTAATTAGTTATTTAGTTATTTAGTTATTTATTTAGTTATTTATTTATTTAGTTATTTATTTATTTAGTTATTTAGTTATTTAGTTATTTATTTAGTTATTTAGTTATTTATTTAGTTATTTAGTTATTTTGTTATATATTTAGTTATTTAGTTATTTATTTAGTTATTTAGTTAT
Source organism: Palaemon carinicauda (assembly GCF_036898095.1). Taxonomy (NCBI): domain Eukaryota; kingdom Metazoa; phylum Arthropoda; class Malacostraca; order Decapoda; family Palaemonidae; genus Palaemon; species Palaemon carinicauda. The sequence continues at coordinate 15,075,985 of NC_090728.1, read as the reverse complement.
TTAGTTATTTATTTAGTTATTTAGTTATTTATTTAGTTATTTAGTTATTTAGTTATTTATTTAGTTATTTAGTTTTTTAGTTATTTAGTTATTTAGTTATTTATTCAGTTATTTAGTTATTTATTTAGTTATTTAGTTATTTAGTTATTTAGTTATTTATTTAGTTATTTAGTTATTTAGTTATTTATTTAGTTATTTAGTTATTTAGTTATTTGTTTAGTTATTTAGTTATATAGTTATTTAGTTATTTATTTAGGTTTTTAGTTATTTAGTTATTTAGTTATTTAGTTATTTATTTAGTTATTTTGTTTTTTAGTTATTTAGTTATTTAGTTATTTATTTAGTTATTTAGTTATTTAGTTATTTATTTAGTTATTTAGTTATTTATTTAGTTATTTAGTTAGTTATTTAGTTATTTAGTTATTTAGTTATTTATTTATTTAGTTATTTATTTATTTAGTTATTTAGTTATTTAGTTATTTATTTAGTTATTTAGTTATTTAGTTATTTTTTTAGTTATTTAGTTATTTATTTAGTTATTTAGTTAGTTATTTAGTTATTTAGTTATTTAGTTATTTATTTAGTTATTTAGTTATTTATTTAGTTATTTAGTTATTTAGTTATTTAGTTATTTATTTAGTTATTTATTTAGTTATTTAGTTATTTAGTTATTTATTTAGTTAGATATTTAGTTATTTAGTTATTTAGTTATTTATTTAGTTATTTAGTTATTTATTTAGTTAGTTATTTAGTTATTTAGTTATTTATTTAGTTATTTAGTTATTTATTTAGTTATTTAGTTATTTATTTAGTTATTTAGTTATTTATTTAGTTATTTAGTTATTTATTTAGTTATTTAGTTATTTAGTTATTCATTTAGTTATTTATTTATTTATTTAGTTATCTATTTAGTTATTTATTTAGTTATTTAGTTATTTATTTAGTTATTTAGTTATTTAGTTATTTATTTTGTTATATAGTTATTTATTTATTTAGTTATTTATTTACTTATTTAGTTAGTTATTTATTTAGTTATTTATTTAGTTATTTATTTAGTTATTTAGTTATTTAGTTAGTTATTTAGTTATTTATTTAGTTATTTAGTTATTTATTTAGTTATTTAGTTATTTAGTTATTTATTTATTTATTTAGTTATTTAGTTATTTATTTAGTTATTTACTTATTTATTTAGTTATTTAGTTATTTAGTTATTTATTTAGTTATTTAGTTATTTATTTAGTTATTTAGTTATTTATTTAGTTATTTAGTTATTTAGTTATTTAGTTAATTATTTAGTTATTTAGTTATTTAGTTATTTATTTAGTTATTTAGTTATTTAGTTAGTTAGTTATTTATTTAGTTATTTAGTTATTTATTTAGTTATTTAGTTATTTAGTTAGTTATTTAGTTATTTAGTTATTTAGTTATTTATTTAGTTATTTAGTTATGTAATTAGTTATTTAGTTATTTAGTTATTTATTTAGTTATTTATTTATTTAGTTATTTATTTATTTAGTTATTTAGTTATTTAGTTATTTATTTAGTTATTTAGTTATTTATTTAGTTATTTAGTTATTTTGTTATTTAGTTATTTATTTAGTTATTTAGTTATTTAGTTATTTATTTAGTTATTTAGTTATTTATTTAGTTATTTAGTTATTTAGTTATTTATTTAGTTATTTAGTTTTTTAGTTATTTAGTTATTTAGTTATTTATTTAGTTATTTAGTTATTTATTTAGTTATTTAGTTATTTAGTTATTTAGTTATTTAGTTATTTATTTAGTTATTTAGTTATTTAGTTATTTAGTTATTTATTTAGTTTTTTAGTTATTTAGTTATTTAGTTATTTAGTTATTTAGTTATTTATTTAGTTATTTAGTTTTTTAGTTATTTAGTTATTTAGTTATTTATTTAGTTATTTAGTTATTTAGTTATTTATTTAGTTATTTAGTTATTTATTTAGTTATTTAGTTAGTTATTTAGTTATTTATTTATTTATTTATTTATTTATTTAGTTATTTATTTATTTAGTTATTTAGTTATTTAGTTATTTATTTAGTTATTTAGTTATTTAGTTATTTATTTAGTTATTTAGTTATTTATTTAGTTATTTAGTTAGTTATTTAGTTATTTAGTTATTTAGTTATTTATTTAGTTATTTAGTTATTTATTTAGTTATTTAGTTATTTATTTAGTTATTTATTTAGTTATTTATTTAGTTAGCTATTTAGTTATTTAGTTATTTAGTTATTTATTTAGTTATTTAGTTATTTATTTAGTTAGTTATTTAGTTATTTAGTTATTTATTTAGTTATTTAGTTATTTATTTAGTTATTTAGTTATTTAGTTATTTAGTTATTTATTTAGTTATTTAGTTATTTATTTAGTTATTTAGATATTTAGTTATTTATTTAGTTATTTATTTATTTATTTAGTTATTTATTTAGTTATTTAGTTATTTATTTAGTTATTTAGTTATTTAGTTATTTATTTTGTTATATATTTAGTTATTTATTTAGTTATTTAGTTAGTTTTTTATTTAGTTATTTATTTAGTTATTTATTTAGTTATTTAGTTATTTAGTTAGTTATTTAGTTATTTATTTATTTAGTTATTTAGTTAGTTATTTAGTTATTTAGTTATTTAGTTATTTAGTTATTTATTTAGTTATTTAGTTATTTATTTAGTTATTTACTTATTTATTTAGTTATTTAGTTATTTAGTTATTTATTTAGTTATTTAGTTATTTATTTAGTTATTTAGTTATTTAGTTATTTAGTTATTTAGTTATTTATTTAGTTATTTAGATATTTATTTAGTTATTTAGTTATTTAGTTATTTATTTAGTTATTTAGTTATTTAGTTAGTTAGTTATTTATTTAGTTATTTAGTTATTTATTTAGTTATTTAGTTATTTAGTTAGTTATTTAGTTATTTAGTTATTTATTTAGTTATTTAGTTATTTAGTTAGTTATTTAGTTATTTAGTTAGTTATTTAGTTATTTAGTTATTTAATTATTTATTTATTTATTCATTTATTTATTTGTTTATTTATTTAGTTATTTATTTATTTATTTAGTTATTTATTTAGTTATTTAGTTTTTTAGTTATTTAGTTATTTAGTTATTTATTTAGTTATTTAGTTATTTAGTTATTTATTTAGTTATTTAGTTATTTATTTAGTTATTTAGTTAGTTATTTAGTTATTTAGTTATTTATTTATTTATTTATTTAGTTATTTATTTATTTAGTTATTTAGTTATTTAGTTATTTATTTAGTTATTTAGTTATTTAGTTATTTATTTAGTTATTTAGTTATTTATTTAGTTATTTAGTTAGTTATATAGTTATTTAGTTATTTAGTTATTTATTTAGTTATTTAGTTATTTATTTAGTTATTTAGTTATTTATTTAGTTATTTATTTAGTTATTTATTTAGTTAGCTATTTAGTTATTTAGTTATTTAGTTATTTATTTAGTTATTTAGTTATTTATTTAGTTAGTTATTTAGTTATTTAGTTATTTATTTAGTTATTTAGTTATTTATTTAGTTATTTAGTTATTTAGTTATTTAGTTATTTATTTAGTTATTTAGTTATTTATTTAGTTATTTAGTTATTTAGTTATTTATTTAGTTATTTATTTATTTATTTAGTTATTTATTTAGTTATTTATTTAGTTATTTAGTTATTTATTTAGTTATTTAGTTATTTAGTTATTTATTTTGTTATATATTTAGTTATTTATTTAGTTATTTAGTTAGTTTTTTATTTAGTTATTTATTTAGTTATTTATTTAGTTATTTAGTTATTTAGTTAGTTATTTAGTTATTTATTTATTTAGTTATTTAGTTAGTTATTTAGTTATTTAGTTATTTAGTTATTTAGTTATTTATTTAGTTATTTAGTTATTTATTTAGTTATTTACTTATTTATTTAGTTATTTAGTTATTTAGTTATTTATTTAGTTATTTAGTTATTTATTTAGTTATTTAGTTATTTAGTTATTTAGTTATTTATTTAGTTATTTAGATATTTATTTAGTTATTTAGTTATTTAGTTATTTATTTAGTTATTTAGTTATTTAGTTAGTTAGTTATTTATTTAGTTATTTAGTTATTTATTTAGTTATTTAGTTATTTAGTTAGTTATTTAGTTATTTAGTTATTTATTTAGTTTTTTAGTTATTTAGTTAGTTATTTAGTTATTTAGTTAGTTATTTAGTTATTTAGTTATTTAGTTATTTATTTATTTATTTATTTATTTATTTGTTTATTTATTTAGTTATTTATTTATTTATTTAGTTATTTAATATTTATTTAGTTATTTATTTATTTAGTTATTTAGTTTTTTATTTATTTAGGTATTTAGTTATTTATTTAGTTATTTAGTTATTTATTTATTTAGTTATTTATTTATTTAGTTATTTATTTAGTTATTTATTTATTTATTTAGTTATTTATTTAGTTATTTAGTTATTTATTTATTTAGTTATTTATTTATTTAGTTATTTAGTTATTTAGTTATTTATTTATTTATTTATCTATTTATTTATTTATTTATTTAGTTATTTATTTATATATTTAGTTAGTTAGTTATTTAGTTATTTAGTTATTTATTTATTTATTTAGTTATTTAGTTATTTATTTAGTTATTTATTTAGTTATTTAGTTATTTAGTTATTTAGTTATTTAGTTATTTAGTTATTTATTTATTTAGTTATTTATTATTTATTTAGTTATTTAGTTATTTATTTAGTTATTTAGTTATTTATTTATTTATTTCTTTATTTATTTATTTAGTTATTTAGTTATTTCTTTATTTATTTATTTAGTTATTTAGTTATTTAGTTATT
>NC_090728.1:15058630-15066130 GCF_036898095.1 Palaemon carinicauda | reverse complement strand
CCTGACCAGATGTAATACCCACAGATCGTGTTCATTTAGTTGACCATAAGGACGGCAAACCTGGTCCTTTCAATACAGGTATGTAAGCATCCTGTTGGACAGTACTTACCAACATGAAATATGTCTTTCCTCCATAGAATGGTACCAGACTTATATCAAATAATATCTAGATATCTACAACTAACGAAAATTATAAAATATACTATAATATATTACTGGAGCAATGAGGGAGGAACGCAAGAGTGATAACGGGGGCAAAGGAGCTGGAAGACGACAAGAGACAAAGAGGGTGGGAAAGAGGAGATTGAAGTATGGGTGTTTACGGAACTGTTTGGGAGGCATTGTTTGGGCGGAAGAAAGAATACCACAGTTTATTTCAAGTGCATGAACATAACAAGTCAGCTTTGGGTTATTGTTCACGAGTAAACTCATGACATAAAACATATAGCAATATGGTATGTGGGCCATCAAATAGGCAAACTATTCGTTAAGGAAATATTTGCGATAAACAGTGTTTGCCTCCCTCTGAAATTCATATTTGTGATATATGATGCATTCTAGCATGATATAAATTTTATAAGTATATTTGAAAAAAAAAAAAAATATAAGATTCCATAACTGTCTTCTTGTACGTAGACCTTAATTTTAACGGGAAATTGTTGTTATGCTAGGTTAGCCAAGTAATATAAAAATTTTTCTTGCGCAATTTTCCTCACGAGGGTTAAGTTTATAAAGCTTCAACGATTGAAATATTAACTTTAATTACGAGTCATTTCATTGTGGCTTACATGTTGAACATTCCCATCAACTTATTGATGCTTATATTATAAATATTTGGAAAATGCTGCTATGATAGGCTACCCTACTAATTTAAATTTCTTTTTGTGTCTTTTTCATCACGAAAATAGAGTTTATAAAATACAAAGAATGAAAATATTTAGTTTGTATATAGGTCTTTATTGTGATCCACAGTGTACACATTTACAAATATAGCATTGAACTTTTATTTTTTATGCAAGGTTAGATTAGTGAAATGCATTTTTTTTCTGGTGCATTTTTCATTATGAAAGGGGATTTTATAAACACAAACGACCAAAATATTCACTTTGTACATTGTGACTGACATGCACTTTTGCACTGAATTATTGGTATAGGATAGTGATAATTATAACTTTATATGTTGTTGCTTTTCAGCTTCTAACAAATTGATGGCTATGAGAGTAATATGAAAGCTAATGATGGTCTCCACATAGGCATGAATGATAATAGACTCAGCCCCATATCCTCTGGGATAAAAATGAGAAGAAGCCTTTACGACCTATTGCACCTGATATGTTAAAGGGATTATTTCTATAATTTTCTGAGGGCTGAGGTCTGACCACCTCCCAGAGGCTTTATACCCAATCAGATGAAGAAGAGGATGGCCTAGTAACACCATTATTGAGTCATGAACACCAGTGCCAGACCCAAGTCAGATGTGTGGAAGAAGGATGACAGCTACCTTGACCTGCCTGCCTTCGTCCATCTCACCCTATTCATTTCCTGTATGAATATTTCCATGCACTGCTTACACTGTTATGGAGGACATTGTTTACACGACGAAACTGTATTCTAGTCAGAATGATGTAGGCACTACCTTTTCCTCCCTTGTCCCTAAAATGATGGTGTTTATTGTTATCATCATATACGATGAGGAAGAGCTTTGATGACTAAGTCAGTTAGGGCAGCAAGAAGTCTATGGTATGGGTTCAGGTCTGCATCTGACCTGTCAGAGAGGCCGTCACTCTTCTAAACGTGTTTTCTGAAGCGATTATTCACGTTTGGTTGAAGGTAAACAGTTTTGTTACCCTCCTTTTGTTGGATGCTGTGAAGGCACCAATGAAGTCAGTGCTTTGTTACGATAAGTATCAGAAGGAGAGGATAGGGGTTCCCTGTCCCAATGGCTTCAAGGAGTACAATGCGAAAATGGGTGGTGTCGACGGGAGTCATTTACTGTCCCACGTCTACAAGATTCCTATGCAGCGAAAATAGTGGTACATCAAGCTCTTTGTGTACATCTTGTTCTTATGAATTTGAAATACTTGACAGTTGTACAGGGGAAACTGCAAAGATTTGAAATAGAGGCCTATGCCTCTCAAGACTTTCGGGCTTTTAATATCGCGTGTTAGAAGAAGTTAGGTCATTGCACCTCAAGAGATTTTTTTTTCTTTCCAGCAGGACCAGTTCCAAAGAGGGGAAAGAAAGCCAACTTCCCATACCAGACCCTGCTATATGATACCAAGGAGTAGCATATGCTGGTTGTAAGTAGTAGATGTGTACCATCTGCTTAGTAGGCTTCTGCTTATCAAACATAAGAAAGTGCTCCATCTCCTATCCCTATCTAAAAACTAGGGCCAGATCTTGCACTAGTCCCTGACCCTCCTAAGCCAAGTAGTGCAATTAGAGTATAGTACTTGATCTTTCCTCTTTGGTCAGTCGCATCTCAGGTCCTTATTTTTGTATTAGCAATGTCTATGTTTCACTTAATTAGTATCTTTAAATCTGTTTCTTCATTATAGTCCTTTTGATGACAGTACTACATTGGATCCCTCTCTCTGGTTATGGCTAACTTTTCCTTTGCCTAACCATACACCAAATAGTGTAGCCTATTCTTTCCACTTTCTCCTCTTTCCTCAAACACCAGACAACACAAAGGTTACCTAACCATTCTTCTTCACTTAAGCATTAACTACTGCACTGTAATCGTTCAGTGGCTACTTTCATCTTGATAAGGGTAGAAGAGACTCATTAGCTGTGGTAGGCAACTCTTCTAGGAGAAGGATTCTTCAAAAACAAACCATTGCTATCCAGCCTTTGGTAGTGTCATAGCCTCCGTAACATGCTCTTCCACTGTCTTGTGGTAGAGTTCTCATGCTTGAGGGTACACTCAAGCACACTTTTCTATCTTATTTCTCTCCTTATTTATTTGAAAAAGTGTTGGGCAGGCTTAATAGAAGAGCCACAGAGGCTTGGTAGTTTGTCAAGAGGTGGTCTTTGTCTTTTCTCTTTCTTTTATCTCCCTCACAAGCATTGATTTTCCAATCAACCCTTACTGTCCTCCCTTCAACTGAAGTGGCTATCCTGGAGGGTACTTAGCCTTTCATGGTGTGTTACCTCCGCTATGTAAACCAAATTTATCTCTACTCTATGAATTGCATCAATAACTTTTAAGATATTTCTGGCCTATATTGATCTTATTATCGGTATTATTAAGTTAGTTTTTAAGAATGATAACTCTGTTTTATTGATTTTAACTCTTATCCTGTCTGAAAGCATAGACTGTACTTAATTGTTTATGGTCTGCATATCAATATTCAAGACCTTACAGTTGCGTGCAGACAGTTTGATATTCATTTATGCTCAGAAAATCTGGTTTCTAAAATGAGGCATTTATCTGAGCTCCTTATTACTAGTTTTATGAAGTCAAATATTTTGACATGGTATGCCATTCCTAGAGCAACTGGAATGGTTGTGTATATTAGGACTGAATATCCTGATTCTTATAAAACCTGTTACAATTGTGGATGTTATGCGATTAAGGTAATATAAGTTTGTGGAAGGAGAAACAACTTATATTTGCGTTCAATATACCAGAATCCAAACATAGAGGATTATATTGTATCTGAATGTGTATATTTCGATCTCCTTTTTTTATTCCATGTAGTTTTATATTTTAATCTTTCTCTCTATTTGTATGATATGTATTTTAAGGTACCTTAGTATGATATTTCCTTCTAACTATTTCTGACCATACAAAACTAGCATTATGATCACGGATACTAATTCCTGCTTTCCAGCTTGACCTATTTCCGGAGAAGGAATATGAATGGTTAAACAATGTTTTTCTTTTAGAAGGCAATTCTTCTAAACGCTACTCATATGCAAGCATGGGCAATAATATGTATAGTGTAAGCTTTGTGGTTCCAGCGTATATAACCCCACAGATGTCTTCTCGGCAGACCTACTTCCCCAATATTAACAGAGTTCCACAAATATTTGCATGTCAGCTAAAAACAATGGTATCACCTGAAAGGTCATTTTAAAACCGTAGTAAGAAAATCTGTATTCGTCAGTAAAATGAAAGTGGAGTGAATACGTGGTTTAGCTCTCATAGGCTTAAAACAGCGAAATTGGGGTTAAGCGATGAATAAGCAATTTCAAATAGGTTTACAATGAAAATAATTAGGACGAGAGAGAGAGAGGGAGAGAGAGAGAGAGACTCTCTTTCCAGCGTCATAAGTGTGTGAGTGTGTGTGTGTGTGTGCATTTATTTGTAAGGATTAGAAAACCTTTTAGTTTGTTCTGTACCAACCGTGTTTCACACAATTGTACATAATTCCTTTTGTTTATATTATGCTTGTATCTTCGCTCCTCCCTCGCACTAAAACGAACATGAAAATTCATGTCTGGTTTTTCCTCTGTAATATTGTCTGTCTTGTGAACTTGTTATGTCCTGTTGCCTTGAGGTTTTGTATATAAGGAGAGTGTTCCACATTAATATAACTCAGTCGTTTCCAACCTGCCTTTGAGTTCACACCCTTACTCGGCGCCATCACATTGGTGACCCCGGAAGCTGACTCGCTCCCACTGCCTTCCACACCTACCTCCCTCGCCCCTCCATCGTTGGTACTATGACGGAGGCTGACTCTACTCCGGCATTTGGCACTGCGGCCGCCCTATTGAAACTTTCACCGTTCGCCAGCGGAGAAGCGTTCACTTGGTTTCAACGCGCTGAAGTCCACTTTCGTATCAGGGGCGTGACTCGCTCAACCAACAAAGCGGATTATGTTCTCGCGGCGATACCCGAGGACACCTTCCCAGAAATATCCGACTGGCTTTGTGAACAAGGAGACACCCCAATAGCGTATGCCGCCCTCAAATCATACCTTCTGCAGCAGTACTCGCCGTCGCCAGCCGTCCGTATAGCAAAGCTTTTTCAGCTCTCGCAACAACCGTTGGGGGACCAAAGGGCTTCGCTTGCCCTCAGGGAAATGACCAGTATCGCTCGCCTTCAACCTGCCGCAGACGGCTCTCCTCGTGAGGTGAAACTTCTCCGTGCCCTTTGGATACGCCGTTTACCTGAACCTGTGCGCGCTGCCATACCCGATGTCGATAGTTTACCCATAAAGGACTCGATGACCAAAGCCGACGCCCTTATGGACAGCCACTTCAAGACCTCCATCAACGCCTCCACCCCTGACGACGAGGATGCCTATTCAACGTCAACCGAAGCTGACATGAATGCTGTAGGACATACACGCCTACCCCGTGACGTGCCGAAGCGGCTACAAAGCCGCCCACCACCCACCAATCGCTCGCGCCCCAACGAACGACTTCTACAGCCACTTACTACCTCCCATCCGCCGCAGTTTTGCTACTACCACTTCAGATTCGGGGCAACCGCGAAGAAATGTGCCAAAGATTGTCAGTGGCCAAAAAACGTGTAAGTAGGCCATCGCATGTGGCGGTGGCCTCCCATGTTTCTAATCTTTTCTTTTTACAAGATGCAGGAACGGGCGTGCGATTTTTGGTAGACACGGGTGCTTGTCGTTCTCTTTTGCCAAGGAAACTCTTCAAGGCACAACGTAGTCTGTCTACATCTGCCGACGTCCGCTTGGTAGCTGCCAACGGATCTGCGATACCCACCACGGTTACGATTTCCTCTCTCATTTCCACCTTCTGGTCGATGTCGCCCACCGACGATTGGTCAAAGCAGACTCGTACTTGTCGACACCTCTTCAACCCGCCCCCTCTAACCTCGCTCTCCACATCAGCGCACCCACTGATGCCTACGCCCACCTCCTCACGTCGTACCCGGAAGTTTTCCGTCCAGAACTTCGCCAAACGCCCACGGTTCCTGCCAAGCACGGTATTTATCACCATATCATGACGACGGAACCCCCAGTCTTCGCAAAATTCAGACGCCTGGCACCGGAACGATTGGCAGCCGCCAAATGGAGAAAATGGGTCTTTGCCAAAAGGCCTCCAGCCCATGGTCGTCACCCTTACACATCTTTCTGAAGAAAGACGGCTCCCTCCGTCCGTGCGGGGATTACAGGCGCCTGAACATGCAAACAGAACCAGATCACTACCCCCTCCCAAACATTGCCGATGTAACCTCCTACCTGCACAAAGCGAAGGTTTTCTCTATTCTCGACCTCCTGAAGGGGTATTATCAGGTGCCTATGAACCCAGAAGACATCCCCAAGACCGCCATCACCACTCCGTTTGGCACATACACTTTCAATTACTCTTGTTTTGGCCTTCGTAATGCTGGGGCAACGTTTCAACGTCTCATGGATGGCATCTTAGGGGACCTCCCTTTCTGTGTATGTTATGTGGACGACATACTTGTGTTCTCCTCCTCAAAAGAGGAACACCTTCGTCACCTGCGCATCGTGCTCGACCGCCTGCAAAAAAACGGCCTTGTAGTCCGGTACGACAAGCGTACCTTTGGCGCCAACAAAGTGTCGTTCTTAGGGCACCGTATCACTCCTGAAGGAGTCCATCCCCTCCCTGAGAAGGTAGCAGCCGTTCAAAATTTCCCCACGCCCTCGACCGTCAAAGCTCTGCAGGAATTCTTGGGCATGATCAACTATTATCACCGTTTTCTGCCAGCCATTGCCGCCACTCTTGCTCCCCCCTATGCCTCCCTCAAGGGCAAGCCAAAGGACTTGAAGTGGGGTCCCCTTCAAGAAGCAGCCTTCTGCAATGCAAAGAAGGCCCTATCAACTGCTGCGGCTCTCACTTTTCCTATCCCACACGCCCCTCTCCTTCTCTCCACCGATGCCAGCGACGTCGCTATTGGTGCAGTATTCGAGCAGGTGGTCAAAGGCTCGCCCCGCCCATTAGCCTTCTTCAGCAAAAAACTGTCCAAGGCAGAATCGGGTTATTCTATCTTCGATCGAGAATTGCTGGCGGTGCACTTGGCTGTCCGTCACTTTCGCCATTTCTTAGAAGGTACGCCCTTCGTCATTCGCACAGACCACATGCCTCTGGTGCACGCCTTCACTCGACAGTCTGACGCCTGGTCCGCCCGTCAACGCCGACATCTCTCCGCCGTGGCTGAATACAATTGCACCCTCCAATACGTCCCTGGGAAAATTAATCCCGTTGCCGATGCCCTGTCAAGAAACACGTTGGCTGCCGTTCAACTGGGATTGGATTACAACGCCCTGGCTAAAGCCCAACGACAGGATCCAGAGTATCAAGCTTGTAGGACATCCTGCACGTCCCTCCGTTGGGAGGATTTTCCCCTCGAAGACTCCAACACCATCCTCCTCTGTGACGTCAGTACTGGTAGACCGCGACCTTGGATTCCTGCTCCCATGCGCTGACAGGTGTTTGATTTCATCCACGGCCTTTCACATCCCTCGTGCCGTTCTACTGCACAGCTGCTGAAGGCAAAGTTCATTTGGCACGGCATTTCTAAGGATGCTAAGGATTGGGTCCGTGCCTGTA
>NC_090728.1:15043630-15051130 GCF_036898095.1 Palaemon carinicauda | reverse complement strand
TTTATTACAAAAGGTTCGATAGTACACTGTAAACCAGGCACTCTCAGGCGAATGCCTTGTCTCAAATAAAGCACAAAGGCAACCAACTACCCCTCGCTATTAAAATGCAATATTACTACAACAACATGCTGAGTTATAGGTTTAGTGGAATTCTCATGATTATAGAGAACATTCATCTTGACGTACAACACATATCTTCATACAAGAATCAGGACATTACCCCACCCCCCAAGCTCCTCATTCCAGGAGGAGGTGCGCTCTCACCCTTACTAGTCTATGATGTATGGAGGACATTCCGACCCTGAATAGGGATAGCATGTACCAAATAGAAATGCAACATAAAATTTATATATAGAAATCACCTCCAGAAAATAACACATCTTTCACAAAAAAAAAAAAAAAATGAAATATTTCATGTAAAAATGTACACAATACAATATAAACAATTCCACTCATTTCTTCTTTAGACCTTTGCAACTAAAATACAGAATACCCAAAGTGAAAAAAAAATCATATCAACATCAGTCTTACACAACTTCATTAAAAACCTCTCTCTGGTTGCGTGCAATACAGGGTTTTTGTTGGGACAGGTAGGAATAGATATTCCTTCATCCCTCGATTTTATTTGTCCGGGTTTACGGCACAATTTCACAACACAACTCATCACCACCATTTCACCATTTATTTCAAATCACTACTACACTTGCACTTGCAACTATCAACCGGTGGCCACCAGCCGTTTTCCCGAGAAAATCATTCATCTTCCATCCCTTCTCATATAGCATTAAGTATAAGGTATTTACCTCTACACACTCTCTAACACTGCCCATTCCTTAAGGCTGAAAATTAATTCTGCAGCCACTTGCCATCCAGAAACCGCCTCGGCCCCAGTAACCAGAAATCATATAAATATATGTACATGAATAATACAGCATACGTCTGATGGATCTCACCTGACCTATTTAACCACAGATTGTTTTTAGGTTTACTCAGAAATGTTAGATGTATTACCACACTCAGCAAAATTACCACAACATTTTATGTATACCTTAGGCATCAACATAAGAACACATTTTCATCATCAAATCTATTTAAAACACGTTAAAAGAAGAAATGATGTCTGTTGAAAAAACAACAGCAAAGAAAAACAAAATTCTACTCATCAACTTGAGGAATGTCACGTATGCAGGGGTAAGGAGGAACACTCTGATTGACACTTTTGAAAACTACCTCTTTGGGCACCTCATGTATGTGTGCCTGACGATGTTCAGACACTGCCCCATTAATAATACTTTGTATTACTACTGTGTTAGATTTAACCATCTTTTCTCGGTACGAACCCAAATACGCTGGGTCTAGTTTGTGTTTCCTAGGTTGTAATCGTTTCAAATACACATGATCGCCAACAAATACTTTTACCGGTGCGGTTTTGAACCGACCATAATACTTTGAGCTGTTTTTCATTAGCTCTTTTTAAAAACCTTTCCGTGGTGTTCATTAATCTCCTAAAAGGAGTTAATAAATGGCAATTGTTGCGGATTAATGAGGACCGTGTATGTTATCACAGGATCTTGTCCATACTCTAAAACGAAAGGTGTGTCCTTGAGCGAAGCATTATATGAAATGTTCAAAGCTAGCTCAGTTGTAGGAAGAATGACATGCCAATGAAGGTGGTCATCAGCCAATAAGTAACGTAAAATTTGCACTACTTCCCTATTTTGTGATTCCACTAAGCAATTAGCTGAAGGCCTATATGCAGTCACTGAAAAGTGTTAAATTTTTCATCAAGTACGTGACCGATTTCACCACCTTATTTATAAACTTGAGACTTTTATCACTTATCAAAATTTTCGGGCAACCAAACTGGGTAATGAAAGAGCACTGCACGGGGCTAATGAATTCGCTGATTTATCCAACATTGCGTAAATATGAGTGTACCGAAAAAAATGCATCCTCATATATATATATATATATATATATATATATATATATATATATATATATATATATATATATATATATGTGTGTGTGTGTGTGTGTGTGTGTGTGTGTGTGTGTGTGTGTGTTGTATTAAACCAGTAGGAAATGGTCCTACCACATCCATATGCACTCTATAAGATTTGATAGGAATCAGAGGCCACTTTCTGGCTTACAGTACAGTGTTTTTATGTTCTTTGAAACTGTTACAAGCATGACAACCTTTTATATAATTCTCTATAATTTTTTTTCATTCCTAACAAAAAAAAAAAAGGATTTATATGCTCTCATTAATGTTTTACCAATCCCTGAATGTCCTGCATACGGACTTGCATGTATAATGTGGATGGCTCGTTTAATTAAAGAAGGAGGAAGAACTATCCGTGCACAAAATTCCGCTCCCCTCTTCTCGTAAGCACAATATAAGATATAATTTTCTATTAAAAAAAAATTCTCTTGAGGCATATTCAGAAATGGCGGATAACTCTCCAATTCCCCTTTTATCATATCTCACCCTCTTTCCATCCATTCCTATTTTTTTCTGTCCCTCTCGGAATTCTTTTATGTCCCAACCTCCCAAGTCAATTACACCCGCATCATCAGGGCATTCATTCTGAGCACCCCTGGTCATGTCCTCGGCCACCAATAAATATTCACGTTCACCACTCATATCTCTCTCTCTCTCTCTCTCTCTCTCTCTCTCTCTCTCTCTCTCTCTCTCTCTCTCTCTACTCCCATATTCTGATTGTTCCTCGGGAGAATTCACATATCGTTCTCTATTTTCTCTATTTTGGTGGGGTCTTCAATATTTTGGTTACGTTCTTCGTTCCTCTTCTCAACAATAGTTGTTACTCCTATTACTGCACCTCTAGAGAGTGCATCAGCTACCTTGCTAGCATTACCTTCTATGTGGTGAAAACCCTTTATATTAACAATCTCTTAATCCATCTCGCTTGTCGAGAAGTCAAATCCCCTTTGAAAAAGAGGTCACGTAAAGAGAGATGAGGACTTTTCAACTCAATCAACTGACCTAATAAAAAGAACCGATGCCTCTCTAGAACCCAAAGAATAGCCAAAGACTCTCGATCGAATGTACTATAATTCTTTTATGCCCCTTTTAATGCCCGGGAAACAAAACAAATGGGTCGCTCTCTACCTTTATCATCTCGTTGGAAAACTACACCACCAATAACTACGCTACTCGCATCTGTTGTCACTAAAAAAGGGCGATCATATCTAGGATATTCGAGTAAGTCATTGCTAGTTCAATCAGCTTTTAATTAAATGGTTATAGGCCCTTTGTCCTTCCACTCCACATTTTATTACTTTTGTTTCTTTAAAGCATCTAAGGGTCTTGCTATCTCTTCAAAACCTCTTATGAATTTACAGTGATACCCAGTGAGCCCAAGGAACCCAGTTATTTCCTTAGGGGCACATAGCCTGGGGAAACCTCTTATAGCCATTGTTTTCTGGGGCAGGGTTGGAAACATTTTGGGTTTATTATGTGACCTAAAAATTCGGCCTGTCTACAAAAAAAGTTTGCACTTTGACAAATTTACTTTTATACCATTACGTCGCAATGCTTCTAAAACTTTACGAATAATATCATTATGATCCTTGGCCATTTTCCTTGTAATTATGATATCGTATAGATTAACAAGAACATTATGGTCAATTATGGGTGACAAAACTGCCATCATTAATATAGAAAAATTACTTGGAGCAATTTTAATACCGAAAGGAAGAAAGTTGAACTGAAATAGTTGATCGTTAGCTATAAATACCGTTTTACATTTACTGTCTTCCTAAATTGGTATTTGATAGTATCCAGACTTTAAATCAAAAGCTGTAGGATATTTACTATCCCATACCTTCACAAGTAATTCTTCGATCGAGGGCAATGGAAATGCATTATCCTTAGTGACTGGTACCAACTTCCAATAATCAACACACAATCTTACCGAGCCATCCTTTTTCCTTACAGCTACAATTAGAGAATCCCAGAGGGATACGCTGTCCTCAATTATCCCGTTCCCTTAATTTAGTAATTTCCCTTTCTATCTCTCCTTAGAAATGAATGGGTACCTTATAAGGCCTTGACCTGATCGGCTCCGCTTGCCCAGTTTCAATGCTAAATGGAAATCGATCAGTCCTCCAGGGTGGCTCAGCTCTAATTGCAATTACATCGGAGTAATTATTGACAATGTCACTAACTACAGGTTAATATTCTGACGGACATAGTTTTCGCGCTTGCATAATTAAATTCTGAGTGCGCTCGTCTGTGCGGGCAGGGGTTGTGGCTCCAAAGATCATATTATTAGTAATTTCACATAACTCTAATTCACACTCAGAATCACTTCCTAACACAACCATTTTATTTGACAAATTAACTATCGTTATATCAGCTCTGTTCTCTTTTATTCCCAATAAGACCTCTAAAATTACATGCACCCAATTATCATGAGGTTTAACAACGACCTTATTCCTTCTGGAAGAGGGCAACATGGGGTCACTGATATGCTCATAAGTATCTGGGGAGACAACACTTCTCCTCTCTCATCTACAGTTTTGACCTTACTTAAATGTTTCTCCATGCCCACACAAGCACTTACTCTCTCATGACTTTCTATCGTAAAAATACACCCTTCTGCTTTTACTCCACTCCTCGGTACCCCTCTCTCCCACACTGCCAGCATCTGAAAACTTTTCTCACCTGCTGACGGCGTTTTCCCTTCTCCCACTTTGTGGGTTGATGAGTGCCTCTCATGGCTGATAACTTCTCGGAATTGGGCCAGTTATTCCCAGTAATTTTTTCTTCTGGCAAGCTGTCAAAAATGTTTTGTATCGCACTCACTACGTCAGCTAACGAGCGATTGTCATCGAACAAATAACCACATAAATTCGGGTTTACTAATCTGCCAATATGTTTACGACAAATCACTTTTATATCACCTTCAGGGAGGTTGGTATTCCACGTAGAAAACGAATCATAATCCCGAAAAATGCGAGTTGCAAAACTAAGAACGGATTCACCTTCCCAAATTTTGGGTTTGTAATTTTCTTTTATGATCCCTTTCTCGCATCAGGTAAAGCATACATCTCAATCAAACGTCGCGTTATTTCAGAATAACTTCTTAAAGTGTGTTGTGGCCAACACATTACCTCCATTGCAGGAGCATCTTTCAGCAATCTGATTCCTGGAATACCTTTTTATCTTTCCGACCACACATATGTGGCTACTTCAAAGTCTCTCAAAAACACTTCAATCGATTGAAACACTTAATTAGGCCACTGATCATCACAAGGCCTAACACTTGCCTGGAGTTCTCGCAAATTTCGAACTATGATTTGCATATTTTTACAACGGCTGTGCATGTATACTTTCACTTGTGTGCGTTTGAAGTTTCTTTATGTACGTCGGATATGCTGTGGTTGCGTGACACTCCTCTTCTTGTTCAACCAAGATTCTGTTGATTAACTGTTCTATGTTGTTCTTGCGTTCTAATTACATGTCTATATTCTTCATCGGGAATGCTAGATCCAAATGCTCCTTCATTTAATTCTCCTTCAACAGCAGCGTCTGCTATGTTTGTCATTGTGTATCTAATCCTCTTGAGATTTTATTTTATCTGCTCAAAGAACAAATTCTCTCACAACATACACAAACAAACGTAATTTTACCCCACACCTGACACCTGTCCATGGATAATGTGACGTCGCAACATGGGATTTTTTTCATTTTATTGCAAAAGGTTCGAAAGTACACTGTACAACAGACACTCTCAGGCGAGCGCCTTGTCTCAGGGAGAGCACAAAGGCAACTACTATCCTTCGCTATCAAAATATGTATATATATATATATATATATATATATATATATATATATATATATATATATATATATATATATATATATATATATATATATACATATATATATATATATATATATATATATATATATATATATGTATATATATATATATATATATATATATATATATATATATATATATATATATATATTATATATATACATACATACACACACACACATATATATATATACATACATATATATATATATATATATATATATATATATATATATATATATATATATATATATATATATATATACATATATGAATTATATATATATATATACATATATTTATATGTAAGTATATATATATATATATATATATATATATATATATATATATATATATATATATACGAATGTGTGTGCATTACCTTCCAAAAGTATAGATAAAAATGATAGTTTCTTCTCTTTTATTTACTTTGTTTTTTATTGTAACGATATTTTGATCCCTGTCCGTTTTTTCCATCAATCCAACTATAGGTTTTTTTTAGGCAAATTAGAATACCTTAACAAAGACAATAACTTTCTTGAAGGTCCTCATTTAATATGCTTAAATCACAATTAATTCTGTACACATTGTGAAAGGCAATGGTAATTCAATTTGCTAAGTACAGTGCAAATCTCATGGAATCTCGGTTAAGGTCAATGGGGTTCTGGAGCATACGAATAAACCTGCAGAATTGCTAAAAGACAGTAAAATTAAAATACAACGTTTTATATATATATATATATATATATATATATATATATATATATATATATATATATATATATATATATATAAATATATATATATATATATATATATATATATATATATATATATATATATATATATATATATATATAAACATAAAGGAATAACCGTTTGAAATCTTTGGAAAGCATAAGCATATTTATTATTTTTTTATTTTTTCAACAACACTGTGAAGATATATCAATATTATTAGTCATATTTTCGATTGATAGACTATGTTATAACGCATCCAAAGTAATGCAATAGAACAACATATTCATAGTGTATGCAGTATTTTAAACTTGAACTTCAATAATAACAAAAATTATAATGATAATTATGATAGTTGTTATGTAAGTTTACACATTTCAGATTTGTTATATATGTACACGAAAGTAATCATTGAATGAGAGTAAAAATAGGAATAATCCTTCACGTTTCGAAGATTTTATATTTAATTTTTTTTATTTTTTTTTTTTTTTGGGTGTGGGAGGCGAAGGACAAATTATGCTGTCAAGCAATGTTCAAGATAACGAACGTGTACACCAATTATCAGAACCTGAGCCAAGATCCAAGGAATCATGGCCTAAGCAACCTTCCTAGACGAAGCAAGGGCCAGGGAAGACAAGACAATGGCTTTTGATGACTTAACAGGTACACCACTAAACCACTCACATTTAGCTCAAACTTTTTCACTCGGCTACCTACGCATATTAGGTGAGGGTTGGGATGGCGTGACTAACCATATCACGATAGCCTCTAATATATCCATCGTGTTGAATTGAGGTATATATATATATATATATATATATATATATATATATATATATATATATATATATATATATATATATATATATATAGATAGATAGATAGATAGATAGATAGAGAGATAGATAGA
>NC_090728.1:15033630-15036130 GCF_036898095.1 Palaemon carinicauda | reverse complement strand
AAGAGTCTGATGCCTCGCCAGGTAAATCCTCGGACAGCTAGGTAGCGTCAGGTTCCGATATCTTTTATGGCATCTCGTGGCATGGTTGGTTTCGACCTGGCCTTTCATTAGAAGGGGTTAGCGTTCAATCCCAAGTAAGAGGTAGAAATTTATTTTTATTTGAACACGATTTTGTGTTGTTATTTATCCATATTGACTCATTAGGGGTAATTTGAATGAATTACTACCAATTTTGTCACGTGGTGGGCCGGGATATCGGGTAAAACTCGCTGGTAAGAGACTGATGTCTCGCCAGGTAAATCCCCGGACAGCTAGGTAGCATCAGGTTCCTATATCTTTTATGGCCTCTCGTGGCATGGTTGGTTTCGACCTGGCCTTTCATTTGAAGGGGCTAGCGTTCGATCCCAAGTATGATGTAGAAATTTATTTCCATTTGTACACGATATTGTGTTGATATTTATCCATATTGACTCATTAGGGGTAATTTGAATGAATTACTACCAATTGTGTCACGTGGTTGGCCGGGATATCGTGTAAAACTCGCTGGTAAGAGTCTGATGCCTCGCCAGGTAAATCCTCGGACAGCTAGGTAGCGTCAGGTTCCGATATCTTTTATGGCATCTCGTGGCATGGTTGGTTTCGACCTGGCCTTTCATTAGAAGGGGTTAGCGTTCAATCCCAAGTAAGAGGTAGAAATTTATTTTTATTTGAACACGATTTTGTGTTGTTATTTATCCATATTGACTCATTAGGGGTAATTTGAATGACTTACTACCAATTTTGTCACGTGGTGGGCCGGGATATCGGGTAAAACTCGCTGGTAAGAGACTGATGTCTCGCCAGGTAAATCCCCGGACAGCTAGGTAGCATCAGGTTCCGATATCTTTTATGGCTTCTCGTGGCATGGTTGGTTTCGACCTGGCCTTTCATTAGAAGGGGCTAGCGTTCGATCCCAAGTATGATGTAGAAATTTATTTCTATTTGTACACGATGTTGTGTTGATATTTATCCATATTGACTCATTAGGGGTAATTTGAATGAATTACTACCAATTGTGTCACGTGGTGGGCCGGGATATCGTGTAAAACTCGCTGGTAAGAGACTGATGCCTCGCCAGGTAAATCCTCGGACAGCTAGGTAGCGTCAGGTTCCGATATCTTTTATGGCCTCTCGTGGCATGGTTGGTTTCGACCTGGCCTTTCATTAGAAGGGGCTAGCGTTCAATCCCAAGTATGAGGTAGAAATTTATTTTTATTTGAACACGATGTTGTGTTGATATTTATCCATATTGACTCATTAGGGTTAATTTGAATGAATTACTACCAATTGTGTCACGTGGTGGGCCGGGATATCGGATAAAACTCGCTGGTAAGAGACTGATGTCTCGTCAGGTAGATCCTCGGACAGCTAGGTAGCGTCAGGTTCCGATATCTTTTATGGCCTCTTGTGGAATGGTTGGTTTCGACCTGGCCTTTCATTAGAAGGGGCTAGCGTTCGATCCCAAGTATGAGGTAGAAATTTATTTCTATTTGAACACGATGTTGTGTTGATATTTATCCATATTGACTCATTAGGGGTAATTTGAATGAATTACTACCAATTGTGTCAGGTGGTGGGCCGGGATATCGGGTAAAACTCGCTGGTAACAGACTGATGTCTCGCCAGGTAAATCCTCGGACAGCTAGGTAACATCAGGTTCCGATATCTTTTATGGCCTCTCATGGCATGGTTGGTTTCGACCTGGCTTTTCATTAGAAGGGGCTAGCGTTCAATCCCAAGTATGAGGTAGAAATTTATTCCTATTTGAACACGATGTTGTGTTGATATTTATCCATATTGACTCCTTAGGGGTAATTTGAATGAATTACTACCAATTGTGTCACGTGGTGGGCCGGGATATCGTGTAAAACTCGCTGGTAAGAGACTGATGTCTCGCCAGGTAAATCCTCGGACAGCTAGGTAGCGTCAGGTTCCGATATCTTTTATGGCCTTCCGTGGCATGGTTGGTTTCGACCTGGCCTTTCATTAGAAGGGGCTAGCGTTCGATCCCAAGTATGAGGTAGAAATTTATTTCTATTTGAACACGATGTTGTGTTGATATTTATCCATATATATATATATATACATATATATATATATATATATATATATATATATATATATATATATATATATATATATATATATATATATATATATATATATAAATATATATATATATATATATATATATATATATATATATATATATATATATATATATATATATATATATATATATATATATATATATATATATATATATATATATATATATATAAATTTTATATATATATATATATATATATATATATATATATATATATATACAGTATATATATATATATATATATATATATATATATATATATATATATATATATATATATATATATATATATAATGATTTTAATTAATGTAAATATCAAACACAATGGTATTCAATATCAAAT
The DNA here is from genome assembly GCF_036898095.1 of Palaemon carinicauda. Classification (NCBI taxonomy): domain Eukaryota; kingdom Metazoa; phylum Arthropoda; class Malacostraca; order Decapoda; family Palaemonidae; genus Palaemon; species Palaemon carinicauda. The sequence goes on along the minus strand of NC_090728.1, from coordinate 15,033,638 downwards.
TCTACCTG
>NC_090728.1:15023630-15026130 GCF_036898095.1 Palaemon carinicauda | reverse complement strand
ATAGTTTATCCAATAGAGGTTTTAAGGGACAGATGGTTGCTGGAATATTTCCACCAATATCAGAGCTCTAGCATTTAAATTGGCTTTAATTATTTCTGTTCCTTACTTGTGAACGCGATTGTTTTTATCTTTGTAACATTTTAAACTAATTTTGTCACAAGTGTAACGTTATTCATTTGTTGATTCATGTAGTTTTGCAGTTACATGTCGTTAAATATATTACAAATTTAGTATTTGCTTTTGAAAATAGAAATGTGTAAAGATATTTTGTATAGGAAGCCATCCGCTATGTTACGGTTTCTTTTGAAAATCTGTCAAGGAATGCATGGAAACAAATATTGAAATACACCTCGGCCATGGCAGAGAGCCAAAACTAAAACTCTGGGTTAATTGATAAAAAAAATGGTCTTTTAAAGTCATTAGAGTTTACTAAATTTCATCCATGCCTAGTTTAATGCATCTCGTAAATTGCCTAAAGGGGAACCATTATTTATTCCTTCTTTGGATAATATCATTATTGTAATTGCCTAGCACCTTCTACAACGAAGAAACCCTGGTTGTTCCTTTAGTCTCACCACATATCCCCGATTCATTTTGAAGCTTCAAAACCTGGTCTTCTGAAGAAGGTTCATATAATCGAATATTTATCATTCTTTCATCTGTCGAACTTTACCAGAATCCTTTAGGAGAAGGGGTCACTGTTTTTCAAGATTCGTTATTTTCCTAAATAGAATTTAACGTTATACAGACATGGTGAAATCTAATGAAATGTCGATAAAATGTAAATACACAAAAAACGAAATTGGAGAAAATACATTCAAATATATAGATAACAATGCTAATTTAATCGTAATCTCAACATAAAAGTTAAAAAAGTGTGAAAGGATTTTCTACTCCTGATAAAAAGGCTCTGTATAATCTGTCAGTCCTGTCGAATTTAACATGCATAATAATAAAGTTTAAGGCTGTTGATTCTGCTCCTTACAGTCTAACACAGTATGATATTTTATACCAATTGTTGGTAGAATACTTACAAAGAAAATTAATCGGGAAATTTTTATAACAATAGTTAAACGAGATTTATGTGTCTTTTATGAATCACCATAATTTCATAGGTACTACTTAACAAAATTTCGTAATATTTATCGCAAACTTTAGACAGCAGATATATTAATATTCTATTATCTGAGAACAAACTATCTGATTAAAAAAGAAAAAAAATCAATAATGTAGACTATAATTTAACGAAATGTTATTTTCGAATGTTTGACAAGGCTATGGAAAATCAACCATCTCTTTCCATCTCTTATGAGACATTTTTATAAGCATTTTTTCTAAGTATAGAGTATTAAAAACTGTCATTTTATGCCACGTGGTATAATTCAGGGATGTTCTTACGTAAGAAATTTTAGTCGCGTTTTAAAAGACTAAGGAAAGATATAATAAAAAAATATAGAGAGAAAGATAATTGATAGTTCTATGAAACATAAAAACTATTTAAAAAAAAATCTTTAAGGAGATACAGCTATTTGTGTTGTAAGAAAAAAAAAAAAACTCTTCTGCTCTTAAGTCTGCGAGTAGTTGTGAGATTGAAATGAAAGCCGTCAGAGTTTATGGCTTTTCTAAGAGCTAGAAAGAGTAAAATATATATACTTCACAGTATATGAATGTCCAATAAGCTTTATTTTTCCTCTTCTCGAAGAATGAGGTGGATTTTAAACAAGAAAAAAATTCTCAAGTATTTGAGATGCATTCTCTTTTTTTAATACACGTATAGTATGAATTGTTGGAGCAGAGTAATTACGTAATTAAATGGATGGAGTAGAGAAGGATATCTTAAGAAAGATCTCAATAGAAGAATTAGATTCCTTTTAGATGGGTCGGTCATGAAAGAGAATGAACGAAAATGGGTTGATGAAAAGAGCATAAGAATTTGTTCAGATTAATAGATGGAAGTGGAAGAGGTTGATCAATAAAATATTTCAAAAAGTAAATTCGATAATATTAGGGGTATATGGTGTTAATTTCCAGGAATCTGGAAGTATTTAGAAAATATAGACGAAGTATGAAGAGCCGAGGATTGTTGTCTTCATGGCTTAGAAGGATTTTGACATCCAGGCTGTTGTAATATAAAAGTTAATCAAAGTAAGTAGATAAGTTTGTTAAGCGTGGTCTGATGGAGACTAAATGAGCCATATCAGGGGGTATCAAAAAGCTAGTGGTATAATAGGATAACCTAAAGGAAAAACGTAGATTAATAGTTGTTTGTGTGTTTTTTCTGTATCACATGATTGTCAGTCAACAGAGGCACATTACCTTTTGAAGAAACGGTCCTGCATTGTTCTATTCATGGAGGGAAAGAGTTTGAGTATCAGAAGTGTTTGAGCAATGTTTTCTATGTACAAATATTCCTGTCTGAATAATTTCATGGGAGTAAAACACTAATTATTTGGAAATTATTGCCTGGTTATTCATATAGTAGGTGTACAACACACCAAAG
>NC_090728.1:14996130-15016130 GCF_036898095.1 Palaemon carinicauda | reverse complement strand
CTAAAGGTGAAAAAAAATTAAAAGGCAATAAAGAAAATAGGTGCTTTATGAGAGAATGTGGCTGGGAACATAGTATGCAGGCAAAGGATCAGACACTGGAGGTACATATGCCAGACTCAAGTTAACAGACAACTTACTTTACTGCAAGAAAACCTTGACTTCTATTTCCCAGACAGTGAGAATGACCAGCTGACCTCCAACATGTACTGTATATGCTTCATCCCTTCATAGATGAAGGAACAGATCATAGTGATGCTCTTTTGGAACTTCGAGTGGACTATTCACATAAAGCATATATCAAAATATTTAGTCATCCCATGAATTTCTGGGTTACCATGCTTGATAATCCAGAGTACAAAGATCTAGCTGAGCAGGCGATAGCCATATTTGTACAAATGCCAACATCATATTTTTTGGAGCAATTGTTCTCTGGTTTAGTTTTGGAGAAGACAAAGAAAAGGAATTCAATTCTGAACCTGGATCCTCTCATGCGAATTTAACTTGAAAATTGTCTTACACCTCGGTTCAGTCTAATAGGATACAAAAAGTAACATCAGCAAAGCCACTGATTTTTTTTTTTTAAAGGAGAATCATTTGTTTCATTTATTGATACCGTACCAAATATAGCAAACATTGTCTGCAATTTTTCTTTAGTGAAAGAAAATTCGGCAAGCATGAGTTTGTGTGTAAACATAAGGATGAATAGGTAAAAATTTAATAAAAAATAAGAGAAAATGCTTCTTACTGTTTATGTAGTCATTGGAATGAGATATGAAACATGAATTTTATATATTAAAAACATGAGATTTAACGAAAATCTTTCGGGCGCGGGGGAGGGGAGCGTGGTTTGGACAGCTTCTACTTAATCATCCCTAGGGGTGGACGACACTAAAAAAGGTTGAAGACTATTGTTATAGGTAGACAAGTTCGAGCATTATAGGAAGGATTTGGCCCCATAAATGGCTTGTAGGTGGTTGGTTACATTGCTTATCTTTTTGTCCTGTTATGGTGATAGGCTATTAAGTAATTTCTTGTTATTCATGATTTTTATTCATGATATGATTAGTTCAAAGTTATGACTTTAGATTGTCAGGGGTGTCAATATATCTTATAAGGTTATAGTTTTCATATTATTTTACAAAGATATCATTAAAAAGTAAAAATGTTTTGTGAATTTGTAATCGTATGACTGTCAGTTTTATCGATGCCTTTTCAGGAGAACTTGTTTTCCAATGACGTTTCTTTTCTTCAAAGGTAGGATAAGAAAAAGAGAAAGTATTCGAAAAGGAAATATAAACAACAAACGAGTTGATATTTTATGACAGATAAAGGGTCCATAATGAAGTAAACCAGGAATAATGAAAAAAGGCAGGTTATTAAAATATAGTGAGCTTAATTTGACTGGGAATGAAATATGTCCTACTTAGAATCAATGGTTAACGACGAATGAACGAAATGTAGATTATAGGGGAAATGTAGTGAATATGCTGTTAGTTAATGGAACTTTTATATTTATTGTATTTTGAGAAAAAAAGAGGTGTAAAGCTGGAGGCAAATGGCTGTGGTTGTTTGAACGGTAATTAAGTAATTAGTTTGATAACAGAGGAATGATGCATTCAATTAATGGGATCATTATGAGATGATGAGTTACATTAATGTCAATGGGATTGAAAGGGTTTAAGTAATGTCAAAATGAGGGAAAATTTCTGAGGGAAAACATTAGGGAAATTTTTATAGTTCTTATATGAGGAGGAGAACCATGAGTCGTGATTTTACAGACTTCCAAGTAGTTCCAATAGCTGGAATATGAATAAAAAGTTAAATATCTAAGAAAAGAATTGATTGAAAGTGCATTATGGGTAAATGCAGAAATGAGGACAGGTGTTATGTTTTACTGTTAGCAAACTATGAAAGTAAATAAGAAAAAATCTGCTCCTGGTGGAATTAATCGAGAGTTAACTTGGAAACATAAATATTTATAAAGCTGATGATAAGATGTTATGAGGGATGAAAACCTTACGTATTCTAAGCAAAGCTTATATATGAATTATTACATATGGTTGTTATTATATAATGACTCACGAGTTGCTGGTGGATAATACATTAGTGATAAGTGATAAAAAAGGGGAACCCATAAAAAAAATATATATATTTTTGAATGAATTTCCAGAAGTAAATGTGAATGATATTAAGTGTATGAGTGAAAAGAAAAAAAAAAGAAAAAAGGAAAATTATTTGTAACATCAAAAGGACAATGAAATGGGTTATTCTGTTCGCTTCTTAAGAAAACAAATTAAATGATGATGATTAAATGAAAGATGAGTCGCAAAATGAGTGATACAAGGAAGTCCCAGTGTGTGCAACACATAGGATGAAAATTGGGGTGGACATGGAAGCCCAGGTAGGAATACATGAAAAGATTCTTAAATTCTTAACTAAAGCGAAATATGCATATTTAATTGAACAATAATGATGAGCTCAAATATTGTTTTCGAGTAGAAAATTTACATTAAATTCACAGTTGATAAGAATTGGACTAATCGTGATTAGTGGAAAGTCATAATGTTCCCCAACCAATAAAGATTTTAAGCCAAATAATGTAAGAAAAAATGAAAAAATTTCAGTAACTTTGCATTTGTATATTAATCATAAACTCTGGAGAGACAGCAAACTGTTGATACATATATATATATATATATATATATATATATATATATATATATATATATATATATATATATATATATATATATATATATATATATATATATATATAGACACTAAGGGACTAAGAGGAGAGCCGACATCAAACAAAAGAAAAAATGGAACTTTCCTCTCTTTGCTCCTCTCAGGCTGACCAGGGTCTCGACCTAGTTCAGCTGGTACTGCTAGGGTGCCACAGCCCACCCTCTCACGTTATCCACCACAGATGAAGCTTCATGACCCTGAATCCCATAATGCTGCTACCTCCGCGGTCATCTAAGGCAACCGGAGGAAGCAACAGGGCCTACCGCAACTGCGTCACAATCGCTCGCCATTCATTCCTATTTCTAGAAGGCTCTCTTGCCTCTCTCACATCTATCCTCTGTCACCTATATCTTTCTTCACTCCAGCCATCCTCCCAAGCCTTAGCCTTCCTCTTGTACTTCTCACATTAACTCTTGCATTCATCACCTTCTTTAGCAGATAGCCATTTTCCATTCTCTCAACACAGCCAAACTCCCTCAACACATTCATACCCCTCTAGCTGCTAAATCTTTTCTTACAACCGTTCTCACCCTCACTACTTCGTTCCTAACCCTATCTAGTCGAGGTATACCAGCCCTACTCCCCAGGAACTTCATCTCAAACACATTCAATTTCTGTCTGTCCGTCATTTTTATTCTCTACAACTCCGATCCATAAATCACAGTTGGTACAATCCCTTTTTCATACTGAACTCTCTTTACATTCATGCCTAACCCTCTATTCTTTACCCCACCCTTCACTACCCAAATACTTTGCATCCTCCATTCGCTCTCTGACGTACATCTGCTTCCACTTCACCATTTGCTGCAACAACAGACCCGAAGTACTTGAACTGAGATACTTCCCTGAGTAACTTCCCATTCAACATGACTTTCTACCTCACACCTCGTAAATATCATAAGCTTACTCCTACCCACATTAACTCTCAACTCCCCTCTCTCACATATCCTTTCAAATTCTAGCATTAATCGACCAAGCTTCTCTTCCGAGTGGCCCTTTGGTGGCCTGGTATAAAGAAAATTAGAATAGCTTCAATGTATCCCAGCGTGGTTTAAGAAGCGACTAAAGGGGACGGGAAGACTGGGCTGGGAACCCCCTCTCCTGTATTATTTACCCATGTGAAAAATCTGCGAAGAGGGGGAGCTGGGGGAAAAGTGACTGCTTCCCTCATATGTATATATATATATATATAATTTATATATATATACACACATATATTATATATATATATATATATAAATATATATATATATATATATATATATATATATATATATATATATATATATATATATATATGTGTGTGTGTGTGTGTATATATATATATACACACACATATATATATATATATATATATATATATATATATATATATATATATATATATATATATATATATATCTTGTTATTTGACAGGTTTTCACCAAGCTTAAATACACCCATTGAAAGCAGATTGTTCTCAAAAGGTGCAACGTGGGAATGCAAGTACCGATAATGCAAATAATCGACCTAAACTTACTAATTCATCACACTGAATTCTTATCTTTTCACTGTTTTCCTATTTATAAAAAAAAATAATACGATAATTTTAAAGGTATGTGGAAATCATAAAAATCGAATTCATCTTTGAACTGTAAATGTGCCAATTCACCATAACACTTTTATTTACTTTCTTGTTCATGTCGGAATTTGACTTGTAAGTGTTCATTAACTTCTTTAATAAATGTTTATCTTGGAATACCACTTTCGTGTATAGTTTTTTACAATCTATATTACTCTCCTGTAACTCACTTTCAATATGAGCATTTTTTTTCTAAATCCAAATATTATTATATTTTTATCAAAGTTAATGTCTTTTTGCAAACCATTTATTGGTGTACCCTAGGTCATACCCAGGAGTTTCATTGTATCCGTATTTGAACATTTACTCTCTACTCAAAAGCTCGTTTCATTTTGCAATAGTGCCATAGGCCATTTCTTTTCAAATGATTTATATATAGGGGTTTCTTAATCACAAAATGAATTGAAACATAATATTATCCATTCACCTGAATGGTTGTGATTACAAGAGATTTGCTGCCATGTGGCTGTTGAATTATGATTTAATGATTAACCAGTAAATGTAGGGTATTTCTGAATAAGGGAACAGTTTTATGGGGATTGTTTAGAAAAAAATATAGAATTTTCTTTCAATGAATGCTCAGCTAAAACTAGTAGAAAATAATGAAAAAACTAGATTTGCCTAAAATTACTTACAATTCCAAGGAAGGTGTATATTAGGATCTCAATTTAAGGAGGTAATGCAAATATCAGATAAAAATGTATGGGGAAGACATAATAGTTGTGTTTAATAAAAATTAAGTAACAATCTACGATTTATGCAAAGAAAAAAAATATGTGAAAAGTTTGAAAGGAATAGGAGAAAGACATGTAGTACCTATCAGAGATTTAGAAAGAATCCGGAGGTAAAATGAGGTGTGTAAAAGATATATGGTACAGTTGGTGTATCCTCCTGAGTGAATAAACAGTTTGATTATGATTTCTTTGGATTTATGAATCTTGTTATATGGCTCTGTGCTTAGGCTGAGGAGAACCTCAGCACCGAGGTACAACTAAAGGAAACCCATGTAGTTGCACCAAAAATTAAGATATGAAGAGGTCGAAGAGAAAGATAAAAGACAGGGAGAAGAATCAAAGATAAAGTATAAGAATAAAATGTTGGGTCAGCTAGGGGATGAAGGGATGATGCAAGGACCCCAAAGTAGGTGTTAACCTGTTCAGCGTAAGATGCACTGATCGCGTTATTCTCCTGCATTTTTTAATGACGAGAATGAAATATTCCTTAGAGATCGTAGATGGGAGAGTGACGCTATTGTTATAAGAAAAGGGACAAAAACAATTTTGCACTATTTCATGTAAGGTGTTCCATTTCATCATCGATAGAGTAATACCAGAAATTCGATAAAGTACTGCAGGTATTTTTGCAAATATGAAGGAGAGAAAGGAATGCACATAGAATTCATTCAATCAATATCATAATTATGTGGATGATATATTTCTGGTTTTTAGACAAATAAGTTATGTATAAAGAGGGACTTACTGCGAGTACTTCGATAAATTATAAAATATATTTTGAGATACACGTTTTTCTTTTTCAACATGAGCTAGAGCTCTTGTTTAGCATTACTATGTGTAATAAGCAAATACAACTGGAGAAAAAACATAGTATCAGACAGATGCTCACACACACACACACGCACACGTATATATATATATATTTATATATATATATATATATATATATATATATATATATATATATATATATATATATATATATATATAAAGATAGATAGATAGATAGATAGATAGATAGATAGATAGATAGATAGATATATATGAGTGTGTATGTCTGTGTACAATTGTAATACCAAACCGCCAGCTGTATTTGAGAGATGCAAACGCTGGCTCAGGCAAGATATGACCATTATAGCATTTCTGTTTCTGCTAGTTGCTAGCTGGTTAAGTCAAATAAATCCCCAATATAACATCATATAGGTAAACCGCTCGAAATGTTTGCTTCTTCTGTTGTTATTAAATAATAATCCATAATAAGACTAAGTTCATGAAAACATACACATATATATATACAGACCATTTTATATATATACGTATATATATATATATATATATATATATATATATATATATATATATATATATATATATATATATATATATATGTATATATATATATATATATATATATATATATATATATATATATATATATATGTATATATATACATATATATACATATATATATATACATATATATATATATATATATATATATATATATATATATATATATATATATATATATATATTGTGTGTATATATATATATATATATGATAAATTTTGCACATTTTTACGTGTTTTTCATATTCAAATAAGCCATATATATTTTTGATACATTAATGTCTGGATTCTCTTAACGACCTCGGGATCAGAGCCCCAGGCGAAATCACACAAAGACAAGAGCTTGGCTCCGGCCGGGAATCGAACCCTGGTCGGCAAGCCTGTATAGACAGTGACTAAGCCACTTGGCCACGAAGAAGGATAAAAGTCAATGACAATTCTTCTGTACTTATACCTGTCGAATTCAGGTATTTTGTACTTAGAATTGAAATCAACCCATCCTCACCATTGTAGCTAATTGGTAGTTTGTTACTTGGCATTCAATTAATGATAAATTTTGCACATTTTTACGTGTTTTTCATATTCAAATAAGCCATATATATTTTTGATACATTAATGTCTGGATTCTCTTAACGACCTCGGGATCAGAGCCCCAGGCGAAATCACACAAAGACAAGAGCTTGGCTCCGGCCGGGAATCGAACCCTGGTCGGCAAGCCTGTATAGACAGTGACTAAGCCACTTGGCCACGAAGAAGGATAAAAGTCAATGACAATTCTTCTGTACTTATACCTGTCGAATTCAGGTATTTTGTACTTAGAATGGAAATCAACCCATCCTCACCATCGTAGCTAATTGGTAGTTTGTTACTTGGCATTCAATTAATGATAAATTTTGCAAATTTTTACGTGTTTTTCATATTCAAATAAGCCATATATATTTTTGATACATTAATGTCTGGATTCTCTTAACGACCTCGGGATCAGAGCCCCAGGCGAAATCACACAAAGACAAGAGCTTGGCTCCGGCCGGGAATCGAACCCTGGTCGGCAAGCCTGTATAGACAGTGACTAAGCCACTTGGCCACGAAGAAGGATAAAAGTCAATGACAATTCTTCTGTACTTATACCTGTCGAATTCAGGTATTTTGTACTTAGAATTGAAATCAACCCATCCTCACCATCGTAGCTAATTGGTAGTTTGTTACTTGGCATTCAATTAATGATAAATTTTGCACATTTTTACGTGTTTTTCATATTCAAATAAGCCATATATATTTTTGATACATTAATGTCTGGATTCTCTTAACGACCTCGGGATCAGAGCCCCAGGCGAAATCACACAAAGACAAGAGGTCGTTAAGAGAATCCAGACATTAATGTATCAAAAATATATATGGCTTATTTGAATATGAAAAACACGTAAAAATGTGCAAAATTTATCATTAATTGAATGCCAAGTAACAAACTACCAATTAGCTACGATGGTGAGGATGGGTTGATTTCAATTCTAAGTACAAAATACCTGAATTCGACATTTTCCGGGGGTCGCCTAAGGGTAACAATTGCATATGCAAAATCAATTATTTTTTGATATAATTAAAACTCACATAAAAATTGAAAATTTAATTGGATTATTGTAGTTTAATTTAGTTGTAGTTAGATAAGTCTCTCTCTCTCTCTCTCTCTCTCTCTCTCTCTCTCTCTCTCTCTCTCTCTCTCACTCTCTTTATATATATATATATATATATATATATATATATATATATATATATATATATATATGTGTGTGTGTGTGTGTGTGTATGTGTTTATGTGTGTGTACGTGTGTATGTGTGTATCATGATATGATGGCCCCTTGTCTGGGAATCAAAAATAGAATATCATATATACTACGGCTGGCAAGCTATGCAGCCTCTCGAGTTTCAAACTAGCCTGTTTGTTTTTACATTAAATCTGTTACACCAGAAAATATTAACACCCGAGCTCTAAGACAGTTATATAACTCCCAGACAGCAATATACAATAACACTGAATATCCTAAGGTTTATAAGGTACACAAAAAACAACACTGGGTAATTATTAATACAATCTATATAAAACCACCTTTTACTTTGATTCTTTAACAGGGTACTAGCGAGTACGAAATAAACACTGATGATTGAAATAGTACATTTTCTCAAAGAAAATATACTCTATTTAAATTACAACACTTTGAAAAGAATTTACATAAAAGTCTGAACAAAAGTTAGGTTAAGACAAAAATGATGCGATCTATAAATTATATAATCACTTGACTTGGAATATTAAATCAGAATAAACTTGAGACTAAGACAAATGAAATACTACTTATGGAAATTATACAATCACTTGTTTCACTTGAAATTAAATCTGAATACAATATTAGAGTTTGATACATATTGAAAATAGATAACCAAATCACGATACAAATACCTTTAACTTTTCTATAGGTCCAGTTACAAAACTTTACACAATGCCAATACTTATCCCTAAACAATAATTATATAATCAGCATTGATTTCTTTCATTATGTTTCAACACCTGATGGACGTTAGGGCATAAAATCACTTTTGAGAGGACACAATATAGGTACTAAGAGAGAGTACAGAAGGCACTTTGGCTCTTTCACAGGATGGATGCTTCTCTACTGCTGCTATGCAGCCCTGGGGGCCCGCAGGTATAGCACTTGCCTACTTCCAGATTATTCCAGGTCCAAGATCAAAAAGCGTGGGGGTTCACCTAAGAGCGTAAGGTTGACAAGGATCACAATAACGGATGCAAACCCACGCAACAGAGGACGAACCCTCCAAGTTAGCTCTACCCCCCTTTGTACTTAAAAAAAAAAAATAAAATAAAAAAAATAAATAAATAAAATAAAAACCAAAGGATAAACTCTAACACTAGGACCCTCGGGAATCTTCCAGATCATGTTACATATAACATTTGCATATTTTCATACAAACTTGACACAATAAATCATAAACTTATGAATGAACATTACATGGACTCTTGTTCACATCTCGTATGATCAAATAACACTCTCAAACAGACTACGTAAGACTTCGTAACAAAAAATATGTGAAATAAAAAGATACTAATTGAAAATAGCATATATTTACTTATAATAACAAGAATAAATACAATTAAATTAACGACGCAAGTCTTAAGCAATTTATATAACAACCATATGAGAGAAACTATAAAAACATGATTGAAATACATGAGTAAACTACTTTATTTCTTTCTACACAACAGAGGCTTCGTATATTTATATATATATATATATATATATATATATATATATATATATATATATATATATATATATATATATATATATATATATATATATATACATATATATATATATATATATATATATATATATATATATATATATATATGTATATATATATATATATATATATATATATATATATATATATATATATATATATATATATATATATATATATATATATATATATATATAGGGCTTATATATTTTATTAGATGCCCCCCAAATTTTTTTTTTCTAAATGTTTTCAAAATACAAATGTCTTAGAGTATCTTCAACTACATATTACTATCGTACTAACCGCTTTTCGTGCGCAACACTATTCCAAACAATTTTACTCCTTCGAGCAGATGAAAGGTCCAATTTCAAACGGCTCTATATTGAAACAAATAAGGAGTGTTGTCTGAATATGGCAAAACGTTCTGTTTGAGCTCCATCTGTCTATGCCTTAACCTACTCCAAACAAAGATGTTAACGGCGATAAATATCATCACCGTAACGCTGATTGCTGCTAGTAACACGTAAAAAACGAAAATCCGCATAAGTCGGTGACGGGTGGTCCATCTCTGTTAATTTCATCAACCACTTAGCCACTCGTGCGTTGTATGGGAGAGTTAAAGATGGGAATGTAGTGGTCCACGTGAAATTCGCGAAGTAGGCCTTTCTCTGATGATAGTGTTAATTCCTTGGACCGTGTAATTTGTGGACGTACCGATGCAACCATCTGCTGCAACGAAGATTTGGGAATAGGACGTGGATCAATCCGGGCATGATGCACTGAAGCCGGCCTTGTCTTATTGTATCCACAAGCCATTGTTCAATCTGCAATTGAACTTATAATCGTTAAAGGGATAAAGTTTTATCAGACAATTTTCATATGTATGGGAGAGAGCACCGTTTAGCACTATACCTAACTCGCATGAATCCATTGATTTTTTTTATGGAATTCAAAGGAGTCAGCTGTACATATTTTTTTATTCATTACATCTGAATAGTGAGTTACTTTATTTAAGTCTTTAATGACCATATATGTTTCCTTATTAGGGGAAATCAATACGTGTCCTGTCAAACTGGATATTACTGGGCTTGAGTTATTTGTCATGAAAGTCGGAAATGGTGATATCTTGTATGATTGCCAGGCATCGGAAGAATCAAAGGGAATTGTAATCATAATCCTGTAATTTTCAACGCTTACTGTAATTAGGCTGTAATAAAATTCTAACCTATGTACGTCTAACAAAGGAATATAACCTATATTCTCCTGTCCGTTCTCCAGAATTAACGTGAAGTCTTTTATCGGCAACAAATGCGGTGAGAAAACACCTTTAGTCACTAACGTAATAGCTTCCACATAGTCTTTTGATTTTTCAATGAAATGTGCAATTTCATTATGGATATGATCTATTTTTGAATTATAATACGTTAACGTACCCAACAAGTCTTGTACTTCCATAATCTGACTGATATTACTAGAATGTTCGTTCACCAAACTCATAATTTGATTAATTGAAGTTAATTGATTCCTTAGTTCTGATAAAACTAATTCGTGTTCATGTGTTAAAAACTAAATTTTCTTATTTTGATTACTAATTTTAAGACAATTTGAAATCCCTAAGCCTAAACTTGCAACAGATCCAAAGATGTTTAGTGCAGCAAAAATAAACGGGTTACGTCTTTCAAGGTTAGTGTGTCATACTGTCTACATCAAAATGTCACGAGCCAAAGATTCTGCCTCATAAGTCTTATTTTGCAAGTCTTGGAATATCATCTCTGCCACTTTTAGTGTAGGCGCAAGCGAACTCTGCATTAAAAGGAAAGTGTCTTTTATGCATTTCATTTAATGAAGCAGCAAACCTTAAAATGTCGCTCTTTAAGCTAGTGACGTCATTCTCTGGGAGAAATATAGCTTGCATGCGTACTTCTATAACTATATTGCTTGCAGTAATAAATACGTCTTCTTTTTTCTCTACTATAGTGCCATATTTACAATCTATACTTTTAGTTTTAGAGCTCTTCCCACACGAGAAAAATGTCTGAGCGAACAATATCACTCCTAACAATAAAAAATTCATCTTGGAAACCTGTAATGAGATAAATATATGTAATTACTCCTGTATTAAGAAGAAAAAAAAATTAACATATAAGTTTCATAGATTAAAAAAAGAAAAATCCCTTACTTCCTTCTTTTCTTATTTTAATTTTTTCAGTGGGTTGGGATACGTTTTGAACTCTAAATCTATTGGCCATTTATGTTTCCAAAATGTTAAATGGGCCTTCAAACTTAGGTGTTAGTATATAATTGAGTCCTTTACGTACATTTACCTGTATGTATACATTATCACCGACGGTATATGTTTTAGTTGGCTTTGCTATTTTATCATGATTCCTTTTCATTATGATTTGTGATTCTTCTAAATTCTTTTGAAGGATATCAAAACGACTTTTGCTTGGATTTATACATTCTTTTAAAGGATTTGATAAATTAGTTGTAGGCGTTAATACATGGAAAGGCGTTCTAACTGGGGTACCATACAATGCCTCGTGCGGCGACATTTTAATTGATATGTGATATGAGTGATTCTGAATACTTAGTACCACAGGTATTGCAATATCCCAGTTGGGGTCTGATCTCCCTAGTGTTAATCTTAATATATTTAAAACCTTCCTATTCGCTCTTTCCACTAGCCCATTCGACTCTGGGTGATAGATCATGGTATTGATTTTCTTTATTCTAAGGAATTTACACAATGAGGTAAGGAAATTACTATTAAATTCTCCGCCCGAGTATGAGATTATCATGTGTGGAATTCCATTTTTATAAATGTAACACTCGTAAAACTTCCTAGCACATTCAATCGCAGTTTTAGTTTTAAGCGCTATCAGTTCTGTATATCGAGTCAAAGCATCTACAATTACTAAGAGGTGCTTATTTCCTCTGTCTGACTCATAAAATCCTGTTAATAAATCTAAATTTATTCTTTCAGGATAAGCCCCTGGGCCGACAGGTGTTTTTGTGTGCCCTATGTTTTCCTGACAAGTGCGACAATTAGCTATGTGTTTTTTTATATCTGTAAGCATCGTATGCCAATAAAACAATGATTTGGCTTTCTGTGACATTATGGAGAACCCTGGGTGTCCATGCAATGGATTTGCATGCAACCAATTTAGGAAAGTGGATATAAGTGAGATTGGTACCACTACCTGGTCTTTAGTCACATGTGGTGTATTGCGGGTGTTCCTTGTCACGGATATACACAGAATATTGTCTTTGATTGTATAATTCTGCAGCGTATACTTTATATATTCCTTTTCCTTATGATTTCCTTCCAAAGCATTCATATTTTTTTCTAATTTCTGATCTTTTCTTTGCTCAGTCTGTAATAATTCAGCACTCCAGCCCAAATCTTCCTGTTCAGATACAGTTTTAACAAATGGCATGGATGTTGATATATCAATTAATTCAGCTAATGGCTCCGTACAAGATGACACGGGGTTGCTTTCCCTGGTAAATACCCGATTCTCACGCCAAAGTCTTGAATGATCAAATGCCACCGAGTTCGTTTGGGGCTGTGACTAAAGCTTTTAAAGATGTCGTTTAGGGGTTTATGATCAGTAAGAACCTTGACGGGATAACCGTATATTATGAACTTAAAATGCACTAGTGAATTAACAATAGCTAGCCCTTCCTTGTCTATTACTGCATACTTACTTTCGGAAGTTCTCAGTTTTCGTGAATAAAAAGCTATCGGGAAAAACTTTTTTTCATATTGCTGAAGCAATACCCCACCTACTCCTAAGTCTGAGGCGTCTGTTGCAATGAAGAATTCCTTACCGAAGTCAGGAAATTTTAAGATAGGAGAACTACACAGTTCATCTTTCAAGGTGTTAAACGCCTGTTGATGCTGGTCAGACCATATGAAATCTACGCCCTTCTTCGTAAGATCAGTTAGGGGAGCGGCTATTATTGAATAATTGCGTATAAAACGCCTGTAATATCCTCTACACCCCAGAAATTGCTGTATTCCCTTGACATTAGTAGGTATCGGAAAGTTACGGATAGCCGACACCTTATCATGGACTACTTTAAGACCTTGGCTAGACACCGTAAAACCTAAATAGACTAATTCTGTCTTGAAAAATTCACACTTACTAATCTTTACCCTTAAGTTTTTCTTCTTGAATGTCTTTATTGATTTTATTTTTAATATATTGCAAAAGGGATTCATCCTCAACTGATTGAGCGTGATTGATTTGAGCGACGGTAAGAATACGATGTTTATAAATTTCTACATCCAAGATATGTTGATTTTTGTGAATTACTAAAGTGGTATTTAAATGATTGCAGACTTCAATATTACATTGTTGTTGTGAGCCTACTGTATAAATAGCTTGTGTGACGGACAATCTGTTAGTTTTCAAAGTGTTGGAAAGGATTAATATTTCATATCCCGGTAACTTTTTCTTTACTTGCACTATTAAATTCGAAGTTACGTTCGGCTCGATAGATTGCGTGCAAGATGATATTACGGGTGAACGAGAATTCTGTTGGGTCACGTATATTATTTCTTTATTAATGAGACAAGTAATTGGTTCTTCAACGTAACTTACTGTTTTATTTGCCGTCTCCTTTTTATCCAAAACTGATTTTAAGGTATTAGAAAACTTATAGAATTTTCCTTTGATATACACGCCGTGCCTGGCAGGGGCTAAGATAATGTTTTGATTGCCCATAGACGGGTATCCTATAATTACAGCTTGATTCATATCAATGTTTTGTACAACAACAAAGGTATCGGCAAACGTGCGCTTACCGACCTTGTACTGAACATGAGTTACGCCTACTACATTTATTTCATTATTTCCTATACCCAAGAGCCTCACTCCGGACTTCTCTATAGGGAAGCTCAAAAATAACAAATGATGTATCCACAAATCCATGATATTACGTGGACTACTAGAGTAAAAAAATAATGTAAAGGATCGGTGTTCTAAATTTACAACATATAATGCTGGTCGTAACTCATTTTGGCTTATTATTGTGTAAATTTGTTGCAAATCTATGGGAGCCTGCACTGATTTATTTGATTAGGCCGTGTGTTTCAGAGGAAAATCTATTGCCTCACAATGATCTGATAAAACATTAAATGGATTATTTAACCCTGGATAGGTACGGTCCTCGGACACCCCTTTAAGGGTATACTCGGACGCGAACGACCCCGACGCTAAAAAAAATTCTTGAAAAATCAGTTTTTGCAGTAACCTCCTTTTTTCTTTTGCCAAAAAAAACTTCAATGAATGCTTAAAACAACTGTAAAGATAAATACTACTCATCTGCAGAAAAACTATTTATTATAAATATTTTGAAAAATTAAGTAGAAAAAAAAAAGACCTGACATAAAAATTCATAAAAAAAAAGTTTATACATATATACACAAATCCTTTTAGGAATTGATTCTTGAATGTTTAGGACACATCTTGATGTATTTTGGATGAAGTCAGACCCATGGAGGTGAAGATCTGAAATGAGAAAAAAAGGGTAACTTTTTTTGGCCAAAAAAATTTGTCAAAATTTCATGAATTTTTTTGGGTACCCAAATGAAATAAGAAGTGGCTAATTTTTTTAGGGAATAAACATATGTTATCCTAAAATAGAAATATGTAAAAAAATCTTCATTATTTTGTAAATTACATTTATATCAGGGGCCATATCTAAAGGTAA
This sequence comes from Palaemon carinicauda, assembly GCF_036898095.1. NCBI lineage: Eukaryota > Metazoa > Arthropoda > Malacostraca > Decapoda > Palaemonidae > Palaemon > Palaemon carinicauda. The sequence goes on along the minus strand of NC_090728.1, from coordinate 15,000,641 downwards.
TTTTTTGAGTACTTAGAAATTTCGTAAAAAAATACATATATTTAATATATAATATGATATTTATGCAGGTAAAAATATACCAAAATATCACAAATTCTATAGGGAACAAGAATATATATAGATAGGGCAGCTTACGCTTCGGATATGTCCACAAAATGGCCGCCAACCACACTGACTCAGACTCCCTAATCTGCCACTTGAAATGTAGGAAGGGTATGTCAATTTCAAGGTGTTATTTACTAATCTAATTATTATTGGATATGCATAAAAATTGTATGGTGGGTTGCTGGATAATTGTCGATTATGTTACGACTATAAAATTAAAATTGTGACCCCAAAAAATTTTTTGGAAGGGAAATAAAATCGAAAAAAAAATGTAAAACAATATTTTAGCTAAAAAAACTTGATGATATTCAATCAAAAAAAAAGTAAACAAAATTTTCCGACAAATAAACATCTAGAGGAATCATTACTCTGTGATAGTTCCTTAGTACGTAGTAATTTTGAAAGAATTGGGAAAAAACGAAAAAATGGCAATCACCGGAAAATCGAACACATACCTATATATACGCCATATCTGGCTAAAAAAAAGATAGGCATGGGTAGTCAGATCATCTAGAAACACTTTCCAACACTATAAAAATATAAGTTTTGCGACACTACTTGCCAATTCCTTACGGTAACATGACTAAGCAAAAAAATGCAAAACAAATAAAAAGGGGCACTCGCGGAAAAATGGCTAACATTCTAATATACGGCATTTCAGAAAAAAAAAATTCAGCCACGTGCTAGGCAAACCATCAAGGCACATTTTCCGACAAATAAACATCTAAATGAATAATTACTCTGTGATAGTTCCTTAGTACGTAGTAATTTTGAAAGAAATGGGAAAAAACGAAAAAATGGCAATCACAGGAAAATCGAACACATACCTATATATACGCCATATCTGGCTAAAAAAAGAAGATAGGCATGGGTAGCCAGATCATCTAGAAACACTTTCCAACACTATAAAATTATAAGTTTTGCGACACTACTTGCCAATTCCTTACGGTAACATGACTAAGCAAAAAAATGCAAAACAAATAAAAAGGGGCACTCGTGGAAAAATGGCCATTCTAATATACGGCATTTCAGAAAAAAAAAATTTCAGCCACGTGCTAGGCAAACCATCAAGGCATATTTTCCGACAAATAAACATATAAATGAAATATTACTCTGTGATAGTTCCTTAGTACGTAGTAATTTTGAAAGAAATGGGAAAAAACGAAAAAATGGCAATCACAGGAAAATCGAACACATACTTATATATACGCCATATCTGGCTAAAAAAAAGATAGGCATGGGTAGCCAGATCATCTAGAAACACTTTCCAACACTATAAAAATATAAGTTTTGCGACACTACTTGCCAATTCCTTACGGTAACATGACTAAGCAAAAAAATGCAAAACAAATAAAAAGGGGCACTCGCGGAAAAATGCCCAACATTCTAATATACGGCATCTCAGATAAAAAAAAAGACATGCACGTGTTAGCCCAACCATCAAGGCACACTTTCTAACACATAAACATGAAAAAAAAATCAATAATATACGGCAATTCCTTACTACGTAGTAAATTTTTACAAATATTGAAAAAAAACAGAAATTGGCAACCGCAGTTAAATACCCAATATACCAATAACTACGTCGTATCTGACAAAAACAAAATCACGCATGGGTAGCCAGATCATCTAGACACACTTTCCAACATTAAAAAAGCAAAAGTTTTACGACACTATTTCGCAATATCTTACGGAAAAATGACTTGGCAAAAAAATGAAAAAAAAATGAAAAAGGGACACTCGCGGTAAAATGCCCGACATTCTAATATACGACATCTCAGATAAAAAAAAAGACATGCACGTGTTAGCCCAACCATCAAGGCACACTTTCTAACACATAAACATGAAAAAAAATGAATAATATACGGCAATTCCTTACTACGTAGTAATTTTTACAAATATTGAAAAAAAACAGAAATTGGTAACCGCAGTTAAATACCCAATATACCAATAACTACGTCGTATCTGACAAAAACAAAGTCATGCATGGGTAGCCAGATCATCTAGACACACTTTCAAACACTAAACAAGCAAAAGTTTTACGACACTATTTGGCAATATCTTACGGAAAAATGACTTGGCAAAAAAATTAAAAAAAAGGAAAAAGGGGCACTCGCGGTAAAATGGTCCTCGTGGTGATGAACGACCTTTTAACTAAAAAAAAAAACATGCACATGGTAGCCAAACAATCCACCAAGACTTTCCACAACTGATAACCTATACAAGTTGCACCATTCTACGACAATTTCATAATACGTAATAACTTTGATAATTATGCAAACTACCTTAGAAGGGTAAACTCGGACGCGAACGACCCCGACGCGTCTCAGAAATCGGGGAAGGAGTACAGCTACAGCAATGCACATCTGGACACTACTAGAGCGTGTAGGGGAGACACCTCCTGCAGGTCGATCACCCACAAATTCAGTCACGGGGGTGAGTCACGTGAGAAAAACCTGTTTTTTTTTGACGCTCGGGGTCGCGAACGACCCACCGTACCTATCCAGGGTTAATACTACTGATCTTGACACGAATGACCCAACATCACTCTCTTCCCCATTGGAGTTAATTATGTGGTATTTGCTTTGCTCTGCACATTCTGAAAATTAGTCTGACCTTGCGAGTTCTGGCTAGACGGCCCTGGATCAGAGTTATTTGAAGCACTATTTGTTCCTTTTTGATTTTGAACTGCATTGACGTTTGGCTGTTTCTTCTTATTGAACTGAGGATTTTTCTTTTTATTTCCATAGGGAATTGACTGTGGAATTGACTGTGTAATTCTATGATTCTGTTGTTGATTACGCGAGTAGCATCGACTATATGAATGAGTTGAACTATTATGTATCAAACAATATCGCGTTCTGCAGTCTGCTATCAAGTGACATTGATGTTTGCAATTAAAACATGTCATTCTTGCAACTTGACTATTATTAACTATGTTTACTTGTTGTGGCTTAGTTTAATTTTTTGCAAAAACTTGTGTAAACAAGGGATCAAGATCAGTACACTTAGACATGTGTTTCTTTATCTGTTTATACACATCTAATTCTGTGCTTTCGGGTGTTAACATTTTATCAAAACACCGCACTAAATCTTCTGGCAACATAAGTGTCATGCAGGTTAGGTACATTAATCGTAAGAAATCTTTCACGGAGATGTTATCTCTAGTAACCCAAGTGGAATTACCTAAAATATCTTGATACTCGTTTAGCCTATCGGCAATGAGAGCTGCTCTATCTATAACATTAAGCCGAGTCATAGTGGCTTGATTAAGTGTATTTCTTAATGTTAAAACTACATCTAAGGCTTCCTCACCGCCATAGACCGCACGTAGCCTAACTTTAAAATCATCCCATGTAACTGCCTCTTGAAAAGAAAATCCCCTCAGATACACACTTGCATCCCCTTTAGAAAAGTCTATAAAACTTTTAGCTTCTTGTAATGTACAAATGGGTCTATGATTTGTTTAGCATTTAAGTGAGCGTCGACGGAAAATATCAAGACTCAACATTCTGAGGTAAGAACCCATTGACCTAACCTTGAAAAGGAAGGATAGCTGAACGTGCATTTACTAGTGTTACAATGGGAGAGGGGTTACTAGGTTCTGGGGTGGGGTTACTCGGACTCGCAAGAGGCCTCGTGTTTACTTTACTTTTTTTTTTATCTCTACGACTCCTTGCAATCCTACCAAAATCTCTATATGAATACAGACGTCCACTGCGTAAACACATAAGCACTATACAATAAAGATATGTTACAGATTATAACATAATCCTCCAAAACAATGATACTAATATAAAGATATTTCCCAAGAACTTCTGAAAGAAAACGGAATTAGCACAGAGAATTCTAGTCAAGAATTCGAAGTTGAATACAGTTTCCTTTAATGAAAGAAAAATGAAGATTTGCAAACAACTCACCCCAGCAATAATGGACGATCGACTCGTGATAACAACACTTGACTGCCTAAAACTGAAATGAATAAAGAAATGTACTTAGCTTGAGTTTATATGGGCGAAGGGCGATGTCATCATTTCCTCTCTCTCTCTCTCTCTCTCTGGTTTGCGAGAGTTTAGCTGTTTGGGTGAAATGTTTTCGGTCTGATATCCCATCTTAATGTTAAATGTGTTGTTTCCTGGATATGATTCTTGAATGTATAATAAACATTGATAAAGTTGAATGCCATTCCTTCGTCTTCTTAAGATGTTGATTGAAGATCCAGTTCCTCAGTTTGTATAATATCTATAGTTGATATTCGATGCTTTCATTTCTTCGGTGGACGTAGATACTTCGTCAAAAATGTAGATACATTAATGTTGTAACTGCTAAGTATTACAGTTTAAATTGCTGGTTCTTGAAGTTAATTCTCTGGTTATTAAAGTTGATTAGCTGGTACTTAAAGTTTA
>NC_090728.1:14983630-14993630 GCF_036898095.1 Palaemon carinicauda | reverse complement strand
TTTTGAGTGATTAATAAGATTAATCTTTGATACAAGAGCCGTAGCCTACCAGAGGCGTCTCGGACGCTGTCGCTCGCTAGGTATAAGTTAGTTAGTCAGAGCGACATTCCTGGTTGTTTTGCTTTAATAAATTCTAGCTATTTAGCATTACATAGGATTTCCTTTCATGCTTAGTATTATTTGGCGAAGTATTCGCCATTCTGGCCTACGCTAGGCCATGTAGCCTAGTCGTTTGGTCCTAGTACTTCATGCATGATTATGGTTTTTCCGAGTGTAATTAAAATTTTATTGAAGCTTTAGGCTATATTTTATACATTTTAGACTGTGTGGAATATTTCCAAGATAGTATACGAGTGAGTTTCGGTGAATTAGGTAATCGATTCTCTTGGTGCCTAGGCTAGTTGCTTATGGAGCCTTAGTATATTTTATCCTACTCCCCGGTTGCTTTCTTTTCTTCGGAGAAGGTATGCAATCCCTTTCCCTCTGTTTAAGCCTTGGGCTTATCCCTAAGTGGTTTTTTCCGAAATTTATTTTCGATAAAACTATACTAGGGTGTTACTGTACCTTCCTGTTCCTGTAGTTATGGTTCAAGAGGGACAGAACAACAGAGTTTTTAGTCTGAGTCTGTGTTGTCTGGCTTAGGGCTGAGTCCCCCTCGCTGACCTAACACATACAAAGGGAGCTTAGCTCCCTTAGGTCACTACCGAAGGTTTCTGTGGAAATGATTCCTTCTTTTGTGATCTACCAGACTAGTCCTGTTGCTGTTCTCGCGGGAGGATAAGTTCTTCCCTTGGGAGTAGCAACGCCTTCCTTGCTTTGGTGCTCTGGAAGCTGGCAAGTATTGCTGGCCTTTCCCCTTAGATCTCCCTTAGGCTAAGATAAGTTTTTTAGCTGCGGGTGATCTGTCACTAAAGCAAGGTTGGCAGGACCCTCTTGTCCCTTCCCCCTCTTTCTTCATACTGTACTGTACGTCGTTCTACATCTGGACCTAGTATAGGTTAGGATGTGGATTTGACTCAGCCCCTTGCCGGCCGGCAGAGCTGGCCGGCAGGGGTCTTACTGTACTGTACGTCGTTCTACTTCTGGACCTAGTATAGGTTAGGATGTGGAATTGACTCAGCCCCTTGCCGGCCGGCAGAGCTGCTGGCCGGCAAGGGTCTTATGTTTTCGAGTGCTGCCCGGACCTCTCTTGGTCCCTCATCCATGCCTGCCGGCAGAGCCGGACGGCATTGGTCAAGGAAGCCTGAATTAGTTTCTCCCCTTCCTTCTATGCACTCTTTCGGTTGCCGGGCTTGGAGGTTGTGTACACTCTTATCCCGGCATCCATTCTATTTTTCTTTTTCTCTTCTAGTGCTGTACCTGTCCCGGCTGCCGGCCTATGAGGCCGGCAGCCGGGCAGGTGTAGTCCTCTGGTTCTTTTGCTGCCAGCTGGCATCGGTCTTGTACCTTTGCCGGCCGGCTTATGTCAGCCCTTGTCTGCCGGTCACCAAGAGTGTGGCCGGCAGCTGGGTACTACCTTGTGTAGTTGCTGGCCGGCAGCCATTGCCGGCCAACACTGGCTGTTACCGGCCGGCAGTTGCTGCCGACCGGCACAGGCATTTGAACCAGAGTGCTGCCGCCCTATAGCTGTTAAGTAGTATACTTTAAAGCTAGTTGTGGTGTGTGCCGGCCGGCAAAGGCAGGCCGGCACACATCCCCCTATACTGTACTAGTATTCTTCAGTATAACATATACAGTAAGAAGAAAACTATGGTAAGGGTTTTGGTACAGCACTGTGTCTTCTAACACTATTGTTTTTTCTTGCACATCCCTTTGCTGTTGCCCTACAGATAGGAAGCTGAGTTCTTCCCTGTCTATTATCTAGGATTTTAAAATCATTGCTTAGGTGTGAGCTCCACCTGTTTCCTCTGGAAACCTTGCATTGGTTACTCTAGAAGAGATAAACCATTTTGATTTTATTATCTGGAAGGCTGCAACAATGGGTTGTGAGGGAAACACAAGTGTGTGTCTTTCCTTTCTGAATTGTTATGCTATACTATGCATATCCAGTGATACATAGTTCACTTGATACTCATGGAAATTTCTTCTCTTTACAGAAGGACACTCCAAAGTGGGGAAGTGCTTTCTGCAATGTCAGCAGCAAGAACCTCTGTGGACATGAGTTTTGTAGGAGACACGCAGCATACGCTGTCTCCAAGGATGATCTCCAGTATTGGGACCCTCAGGTATGTACTGTGTGCACTAACCTGATTCCTGAGACATTTAAATAGCTAGGAAGAAGCTTCGTACCTGGGTAAGGGGCTTCCAAAAGAACACTTCTGGCCCTTATCTTCCAAGTGAGAAGATGAGGGCGTATCCTTTCCCTAAGGCATCAGCTGATGCAGTGATTCCCCAGCCTCAAGAGGAGATCCCCTAAGTTCAGATCCAGGTGGATGCTGAAGTCGCGGTCGCGATGCAAGACATCCAGCTAGATGACAGGATGTCTGATGTGGACGGGTGTCAGGAGGAAGACCTCCTGGCAGAAGCCCAGGATAAAGTTCAAGCCCCTCTATATCGGCCGGTCTCCCAAGAGAGCTGGGACAGGCCCTCTCTTCTATTGTTGGAATGATCCAACAAATGCAGAAGGATAATCAGGAGAAGGCGGCTGCAATGGAACTGCGAATGCAGTGCCTTGCAGAATCACATGGGCCCCAGAAAAAGCTCAATGTGAAAGACCTTCCCTTGTGCTCAGATGCTAACCCATGGAGGTATGCTGAGCACATGCCGATGACGACTGGAAAGATCGTCATCTCGGATAAGCTGGGCTCAGTTCCCCTGGAGGTGGAATTCTGGCCCAGCAAGGCATCATATCCGGACTGTTATGTCCGGCTGAGGAAGGAACCAGCTTCAAAGGAGGAGACAGAGCCGAAGGAGGTCATAGTGATGGACCATGCTAAGGCTCAAGCTCTACTTTCATCCTCGATGAAAGAGAGGGGCTTCTCTAACTCAAAGGTAGCCGCATTGAATAGGAAGCTCCCTTCCTTTGTGTCCTCGCCTACTAGAGCCTTCCCCTTTTTACAGAAAGGGTTTCTGGCTGTACTAAAAGCAATCGAGGCCAGCAAGTCTTGCCCCTCCCTAGAGGAGTGTAAACCCTTGTCGCTGGCCCTGCCTATGGACCACAAAGACTGGAAGGACGTCCATCTTACGTTCTCAGTGGGAAAGTTTGAGGCTGATATTGCCGGACGTCAGTTCGGCAAGGACCTCCCTAAGCTGTCTGACTTTCTTTTGCGAAGTGAGTTCGATACAAAAGAAAGACTGATGTCTCAATGTCTCTTCAGACTACTCTCGAGACGATGGCAAGTGACCCCAAGGTCCATGAAATGTTCATGGTAGTGGCCAAGCCTCATCTGGCCAGAGTGACGAAGGACCATTATGGCTTCGTCAAGGCAAGGAGAGCTTGTAGGGAGTTCGTGTTTACCTCGGCTACAGTGAGGCACGAGCCAAAGAAACTAATCTCCTCCAACATTTGGGGAAAAGACCTTTTCCTTACCGACTTGGTCAAAGATGTTGTTGATAAGGCCGCCTTGGAGAATAGAAACCTTCTCTGGCTATCAAAAGAAAGTCTTCCCCGGATGAGGGTCCTCAACCAAAGAGGAAGACTATGAGGACTAGGCTACCGTCTCGGCCAGCCAAGCCTGTTAGACAGCAACAGTAACTGCAATTGCCATTGCCCTCAGTGCCCCAGATCGTGGCACAAACCCCGACCACCTTTCAGTGGGTACCCCAGGCCGTGTCGACACAGTCAACGGCATTCACCCCAGCGTTCGAAGGGCAGTCTACTTCCTTTCGAGCAAAGCCTAGAGGAGCAGCCAGAGGCTCGTCTAGACGCCCCTCAAGGGGAAGGGGATTCAGGGGTGGTCGTGGTCAGGAAGGCAAGACCTCAGGACGGCAGTCCAAGTGAGGTGATACCGGTAGGAGGGAGACTTCTGAAATTTCGGGATCGGTGGACCTTCGATCCCTGGGCCCACAGCCTACTCAAGAATGGACTGGGCGGGAGCTGGTACAGCACTCCACCCCCGTGCCTTCGGTTTTTTCAACACTCCACCCCCGTTATGGAGGAGTACGTTCAATAACTGTTGGAGAAAAAAGGTGATCCGAAGGGTGAAGCCCATCAATTTCTAAGGGAGGCTGTTTTGTGTTCCCAAGAAAGACTCGGAAAAGCTCAGAGTCATTCTGGACTTGTCGCCACTCAACAAGTTCATAGTGAATTGCAAATTCAAAATGCTAACACTGCAACACATAAGGACCTTACTGCCCGAGAGGGCATATTCCGTCTCTATAGACTTGTTAGACGCCTATTGGCACATTCCAATTAGCCATCGACTCTCCCCCTACCTAGGTTCAGGCTACAACGAAGACTATACGCCTTTGGAGCCATGCCATTCGGGCTAAACATAGCCCCAAGGATTTTTACGAAGCTTGCGAGCGTAGCTCTCAAACAATTACGCCTAAAGGGAACTCAGGTAGTAGCCTACCTGGACGACTGGTTGGTGTGGGCAGCATCCGAGACAGAATGCTTGCAAGCTTCCAGTCAAGTGATCCAGTTCCTAGAGTACCTAGGCTTCAAGATCAACAGAAAAAGTCTCGACTTTCTCCATCTCAAAAGCTCCAGTGGCTGGGAATCCACTGGGACCTTTTGTCACACCGTTTCTCCACCCCGGCGAAGAAAAGGAAGGAGATAGCGGGTTCTGTCAAGAGACTTCAAGATTCCGAAAGGATATCAAGACACGAGCAGCAGAGAGTACTGCGCTCTCTCCAGTTTGCTTCGGTGACAGACCCAGTGCTAAGAGCACAGCTAAAGGATGCAATCGGAGTTTGGAGAAGTTATGCATCAAACGCGTGAAGAGATCTGAGAAGACCAGCCGCTTCAGCTAAGTACTCTTCTCAGGCCTTGGTCCCAAGCCAGACATCTAAAGAAGTCGGTTCTTCTTCAGCCACCTCCCCCGTCGGTGACGATTCACTCAGACGCCTCGAAGGAGGGATGGGGAGGTCACTCTCATCGGAAAAAAGTCCAGGGGACTTGGTCCAGGCTATTCAAGACCTTTCACATAAAACTTTCTAGAAGCTAGGGCAGTGCTCCTTACCTTAAAGAAAGTCTCCCCGCGTCACTCGATCCACATAAGGTGGTGATAGACAGCGAGGTAGTTGTGAGATACTTGAATCGACAAGGATCGAGGTCACCACCTCTCAACCAGGTGATGTTGGCCGTCTTCCGATTGGCGGAAAAGAAGAAGTGGTACCTGTCGGCAGTTCACCTTCAAGGAGTCCGCAATGTGACAGCGGACGCTCTATCCAGGTTCACACCGATAGAGTCGGAATGGTCCTTAGACGCAGGATCATTCTCCTTCATTCTGAATCAGTCCCAGAACTGCAGATAGACCTCTTTGCGACGAAAGACAACAAGAAGTTGCCCCTGTACGTGCCCCGTACGAGGACCCCTTAGCGGAAGCAGTGGACGCAATGTCCCTCGACTGGAACAGATGGTCCAAGATTTATCTGTTCCCTCCTCACAACCTTCTTTTGAGGGTCCTCAACAAACTGAGATCCTTCAAAGGGTAGCGGCAATAGTGGCCCACAAGTGGCCGAACAGCGTGTGGTTCCTCCTGGCATTGGAACTGTAGCTGAAGTTTGTACCACTACCAGATCCAGTTCTGACCCAGCGAGTCCAGAAGTCAACTGTCTGCGATTCATTACAGAAAACCCGGACCCTGCAGCTCATGATTTTCTCTCCCTAGCGGTAAGAAAGCGTTTCGGGATTTCGAAAGCCAGTATAGACTTCCTTGAGGAATATAAGTGCAAATCTACTAGAAGGCAATATGGGTCATCTTGGAGAAAATGGGTTGCCTTTAGTCAAGGCGAAGATTCCACAGGAGATCTTGACAGACTTCTGCTTATCTTTCTTCTCCACCTCCATGGTCAAGGGTTGGCAGCGAACACGATTTCAGCGTGTAAGTCTGCTTTGACAAGAACCATTCTATATGCCTTCCAGGTCGACCTAGGTAACGAGATCTTTAATAAAGTCCCGAAAGCCTGTGCTAGGCTCAGACCTTCAGCACCTCCAAAGCCCATTTCATGGTCTTTAGACAAGTTCTTCATTTCGCTTCTCTGTTGAGCAATGAAGAGTGTGCGTTAAAGGATTTGACACAAAAAGTTATTTTCCTATTTTGCACTCGCGTCCGGGGCCAGGGTTAGTGAGACTGTAGCCTCTCGAGAGAGGCAGGTCGTGTTCAGTTCCTGGATGGGGGAGAACTGAACCTGTTTCCGGATCCTACGTTTCTCGCCAAGAATGAGTTACCCACCAACAGGTGGGGTCCCTGGAGAATCTGCCCTCTGAAAGAAGATGCATCTCTATGTCCAGTAGAATGCCTAAAGGTCTATCTTCATAGAACTTCAGACTTCAAGGGTGGTCAACTATTCAGGGGAGAAACATCAGGCTCAAATTTATCTCTGAATCAACTCAGAGCGAAAATCACATATTTTATTCGCAGAGCGGATCCTGACAATACACCCGCAGGTCACGATCCGAGGAAAGTTGCCTCATTCTTAAATTTCTTTAATTGTATGGATTTTGAACATCTCCGTTCATACACTGGCTGGAAGTCTTCCAGAGTGTTCTTTCGCCACTATGCGAAGCAAGTAGAGGAACTAAAAGAGATCTGTGGTAGCAGTGGGTCGCGGTGTTAACCCTACTGTTTAACTCTGCGAGGAACAGTGGTCTTAATTGGGACGATTAATTCCAGGGTGAGTGTGTAGTTACATACTGTACTACAAACTAAGTGAGGGCACTGTGTTGCCCATCCAGACTGTTCCATTTCCGAAGGTGAACCTAGCATAAGTGCAGACATGTGTGCCGAGCGTTTCTAACGCTAATGTCATTGATTTGTAATACAGGCTTTTATGACTTTGATACCTCGGTATGTTAAAAGTGGCATCTAATGTTTTTCTTTCAGACAAACAAGCTCTGTTTACTATCATACTTATGCTTAAAGTTTTGGGTTATCCTCTTCTTATGTATATATATATATAATTGTGGTTAACCTGTCTATTTATTTCCTGTCAATAATCTGGTTCTTGAGAACCTTGCGTCTCCTTCACCTGTGTCAATTTATTGGTATAATTGAGCATTCATTTTATGTACCTTATCTGGGATAATTCTAATAGAATTGTTCCTTTATGCAAGCTATGTTGCATTGGTTTTCCTCCTATGCGGATATAAAACCTTTGTCCAATACAAGTATTGTGTGGAGAACTGGTCGATATTTCATATTGACGCAGTGGTTCTTTACAAACTATGCTTTACTTAATATAGGGCGAGACCACTATATTAGCTTGCCTGGTATTCATACATAGATATATGTACTCTTCGAGAATTTTCCAGAGTCTAGTAGGACTCTTCCCTGTAGGGGGCAGGAAGCTCTAACATAGTTTATAGTTAGTTGAAAAGATGTATAACGGTAAAATCTTAGGTCTCTAGGTCTAGTCGACCGGGAAAAAATTACCTCCGGGGAGTACGGCACGTTCTGAGAATCCACAGATACAGTAATGCTCTGGTACACTTCCATCAGGACGACATGGCTTGAGCCCAAAAAACGGATTTTGAGCGAAGCGAAAAATCTATTTTTGGGTGAGATGGCCATGTCGTCCTGATGGATCCGCCCTTGCCTTTCTAAGAAAGGGCTGTAGGACCCCTCCCTACATACAGTATCTGTAGCACCTCGTGTACACTACAAGGAATACAGATGGCGCCAGGATTGGCGCCAGGCACGCATACGAATCGGGGGATAGGGAAGCCTTGGGAGCGGCTCCCCTTTTTCTTTCCCGAATTCGTATCTCGCCAATCACCTCCTATGAGACGAAATCTCTGTCCAGGATGTAGATTGCCATGTGACGTGTCTAGAATACGTCCTCTGATATGTCGCGATATCCCTTTCACCAGGGATACTCGCTCCAGGAGTTAGAATTCTGGTACCTTAAGGTAAATTCTCTGGGAATATCGCCGTAGTTGTAATATACCCTAGGAAGCTACCCTATAGGAACTTCCATCAGGACGACATGGCCATCTCACCCAAAAATAGATTTTTCGCTTCGCTCAAAATCCGTTTTATTTACAACTCTCCCTATTAAGTACAATTATTTTCTCTGCTAAACGTTCACATAATCATGACAATTCTTATTTCCTTTATTAGAATGCATTGCCTTCGAATATATTCCCATCCATTTAGGAAAAAAATGCTGTTTTTTCGACGTTTCACCATTACATTAATGAAAAAAGTTGCGTAAAGGGGAGAGAAAATTCCCCTTCCTAATTAATCTTCTCTGCTATGGGAGTCCGGAGGTCGTCAACAGGCTTCCAACTCCTCTGTTTAAAATTAATCGTTCACCCTTCCTTACCCATTTCAGAAACTCATTAGGTCTGTGTCTTCTTCAATTAAAAAAAAATGGCTTATTGAGAAAGTCTTACAAGATTTTCGGTGATCAATCTATTCTGAAGAAGTGTTTTAATTTTTTCATTCTTCATTGTTTTTAGTATTAATCTCCTATCTGGTGTTCAGCTGCTGATTCTCATCTTAATTTGTTGGACAGAAACTTACGGTCTATTGAATTTCCTATTCCTTATCTACATATTAATCTTTGGCACCGTCGTTCAATTAGTTCATTATGCATATTGTATAAGATTTTTCATAACTCTGACCATCCTTTTCATTCAGATATCCCTTGGCAATTCTCTCCTGTTCGTAATACTAGGCAGGCAGTTAATTCTAATAACCAGGCCTTCTCCATCATGAGGCTCAATACTACACAGTATTCTAGAAGTTTTATTCCAGCTGTTACCACGTTGTAGAATGATCTTCCTAATAGGGTAGTTGAATCAGTAGAACTTCAAAAGTTCAAAGTTGGAGCAAATGTTTGTATGTTGACCAGGATGACCTGAGTCTTTTTATAGTTTATATATGACATATCTCTTTTTGACGTTGTTAATAGTTTATATAGGACATATCTGTTTTGACTTTGTTACTGTTTTTAGAATAGTTAAACGGTAATTTATTCTCATCATTTATTTATTTCATTATTTCCTTTCCTCAGTGGGCTATTTTTGACTATTGGACCCCTTGGGCTTATAGCATCCTGCTTTTCCAACTAGGGTGGTAGCTTGGCTAATAATAATAATAATAATAATAATAATAATAATAATAATAATAATAATAATAATAATAATAATAATAATAATAATAATAATAATAATAATAATAGCCTTTGCTGTATTGCGAGTTAGACATTTGGGCATTTAGATTTGCATTTATTCAGTTAATTAATTTTAACTTTATATTTATTATTCGTTTATTTTTCCATCTACCTGTTTATCTATCTGTTTTCAATATGTCGAATATCTATATATTCCTTTTTTTCTGCTAAATATATTCTTACCCTTGTGTTGAAAAGTAAGTTTTGAATATTACAATTTAAACTCACAATATAGTAGGACTATTTTATTTACTTGATTAGTTTAATAAAAATACTATAGTGGATATTGGTGAGAAAAACACCTCTTCATAGTGAGTATTACAGCCTCTGTGTCTTGCAGAAATATCCTAAAATACAGAGAAAAAACTAAAAATGGCCAAAGGCTTTATCTAATTATATGTTCCAGATTCAACAAATGAAGAAAATAGCGTTTAGTAACAATTGGTTATTGTTCACCAGCCTTAAGTTTATCAAGTCCAGTGTTCTTGTTTTAAGCACCTCCATCAGGTGATTGAGGTACTTGAAATACAATTCAAGGAGAAATTTATTTGGGAAAAGTCCTCAACAAACCTCAAAACACAGTTATATTTATAAGTATATATCGAATAAATCCTTCAGCCATATCCTATATGTGATGAATGCCGTAGATATGAGACAGAGATAGAAAGTTGGTGATTATTTCATCGTGGCCCCCCAGTTGTGATGGTATATTATTATG
>NC_090728.1:14976130-14978630 GCF_036898095.1 Palaemon carinicauda | reverse complement strand
CACTATCATTGTGAACTGACACCAAAGTAAATGATTGGTAGCATTGTATCATTTAACGTTCTCAAAAAAAAAAAAAAAAAAAAAAAAAAAAAAAAACACTAATTACTGAATTCCTTCTATTGTCGAACAGCTCCATCTAAAAGAAAATTGTATAAGCTAAATTGACCTGACCTTAAAATTGAGAGACCGATAATCAAGTCACTTATTTAGGTTATTATTATGGTCAAGGGAGCTCTACCTAATACTTTAGTATACGATTCCCCGCATATTTTCCTCAAAGTAAAGTTAACAAGCTGTAAAAGTTGTAGGAAAGAAACGTTTGCATTAGGTGATATGATGCTTTCGTGATGTGATGCTCTCGTATCCACTGGATTGCTATGAAAAGCCAACAAACGTCTCATTTGTCTAACTTTTTTTTTTTAATCTGCTCTCAGTCTGAAGCCTCAAAATTCAGAGAAGTAGTAAACTCCTTCATTATATCTAACAATGAGATTCTAGTATATATGAAGATAAATTCAATAATAGAGATTCTGTTTTAATGCTTTTAATGGTAAACATATTCCAAAAATCAAGAAGAATTAGAGATGTGGAGTTATTGTTACTATATTAATACAAGAAATAGTGAGCAATCACCATTAACCTATGTGTATTATTTCTCTCTATTTCTGCAACAGTGCAATATACATATTTACCTTACATACACCAATCTCCCTATTTTCTTGTTGAAAGTGTTTTTGAATTATTTGTGTTATATTATATTTCCACTTTTGCTCTACGTCTGCAAAAATACAAGCCTTCTCCTTTTCCTCCCCGTTAGTTGCGAAGCTGGACTTTTCCAGGGTGAGCAAGAGGCTAACTTTATTTATATTTTTGTTCTGTATCTTATAGAGTATGTAAGTTGTATATGTATGGCAAATTGGGAACAATGCTTATTCATTGATGATACATACGAAGCTGTACGAAACAGAAGTTCCAGAACAATAAAATTAAGGGATTAAAAATTATATGCATTCTTCTTCCGTAATAAAATAATTATATTTAACTTGAATATTGTAAATAATAATTACTCTGTAACTGTTAATATTGGCAACATTTTCAATGATTGCCATTTGATTTAGATATTAGGAAGCTTGAGTTTTGTCAGTCTAAAAGCCAATACTGTGAAAATCTTTTTAAAGATATATTGGAACGAAAGTATATCTTCATAAATCTCATCCTGCTAAAGAACCTCTGGATAAATTCTGTCGACGCAGGGATCGGATCTGAAGAGTAATGGTGAAATTCCTACAAGATTTAGTCATCTTAAATGTGGAACAATAGTCACACTGACCAGTAAATTCTAGATAAAATAGTATTTTTTTTTTCTACAAGCAAAATTTCCGAATTTGTACTTGAAATAGAGTTAAAGGTTCAATTTACCTCAACACTCCCCACCTTGTAGTTGCGTCACTATTCTCGACCCTCATCTAAAAATTCCCAAATAAATCTGATCTCCTTATTACTATGATTTTCTCGTTACCATTTGTTTACCGGATAGTCTATAAAATCTTATGGCTCTCAAACACTTTCTTATATATTTGGTTTAACCAATGCTGCCTTGTATGATTGTCCCTTGGGTCAGAGGTAAAAGAACAACCGATTGATAATGGACTTTTTTAAGGCCTTGTTTTTTTATATACCCAGGTCGAACTCTGGTTTTTTTTTATCATTTTATCTAAAATGCTATTCTGAATATTTTCTGATTAGTGCCTGTTTATATATTTGGTAAGAGAGAAAAAACGATACTGATGGAAAGATATAATTTATGATGATAGTGAAGGTAAGTCTAATAAAACAAAGGGCTGGGAGAAAGTAAATGTAGAGAAAGTGCGAATAATTGGATGATAGAGGGCAAAAGCATGAAAGTGATATATACCAAGGATATGAAAAGAAAGAGGAGAGGAAGGAGTTGAAATAGTAGTGATGGAAATGTAAAGTAAATAATTATAAGAGGAGAGCGAAAAACCCAATGCTGATGAAATATAACTATATTGAAACATAAGAAGGAAAAGGAAACTGAACAAGACAGAGACGAAGAGAAAAAGTTACAAGTGACGATAATTTATTCTAAAAGGCCGCTGAACTATCTTTGCCATTCATAATTCCGCATTCGGACTACTGGAATGAGCATATAGACCTCTTTCCTCTTCACTCTAAAGGAAACAAGCCTTAGAAACTGGGATGAAATTGCATGCATGCTTTCTGGGACATCTTTCTTCTTTATTTAGAAAAAAATAAATTTCTGTATAGAAGGATTCAGATAAGGAATACACTGATTGTTTATGTTGGAGAGAGAGAGAGAGAGAGAGAGAGAGAGAGAGAGAGAGAGAGAGAGAGAGAGAGAGAGAGAGAGAGAGAGAGAGAGAGAGAGGCAAAATAAATTTTCCAAAACAGGAGAGACATAGAGAGAGGCAGAGGTGAAATAGCCAAGGAATTGAGTAGCTCATAGTGCCCGATTACA
>NC_090728.1:14966130-14971130 GCF_036898095.1 Palaemon carinicauda | reverse complement strand
TATTAACCTTCAACCTGTCTTTCACTATATTTGAAGGAGGATAATCCGACGACTGTTGCTGTGGTACTATCGCATTCTGCTTAGAAACAGTACCAGTGCTAATCCCGCTGTAACTATTGAACTTTTTCACATAGTTATTTCTGAATACTTGACACTTGGTCAGAATGACGGTTGAAACTTCATAATCTAGGAAGGTTTACGACTGATAATATTATAATCTTCACTCAGCAAAGCGGCTTTATCAAGTTTCTTCACCTCTCTCTCTATGTCAATTATATTCGAATGTGTTCAGGAATTCCCCGTCGATACTTTATTATCAATTCTTCTAAATCAGCCATCTCCTTCACGTTAGCAGCCTCTCTCTACCTCTTAAAACATTGTTGTACCTTATAAGGAAGTCAATTTCTCATCCCTCCTTAAACATAGGAACCTGTCATCATAATATTCAGGAGTCATATTCACTTCTTGATACTCCTTCCTCTGGTCCTGAGATAAGGATAAGTAAGCACTGCATCCTTTCCAAACAGTACACTATGTAATAACACAGACCATTTATCTTTGAGCCATTGCATTGACGATGTGACTGTTTTAAAATGATCGAATAATTCATCAGGAGCCTCTTCTGTGAGCCTTGGAATTAACCTCCGGGCGTTCGACACATTAAACATAGGATCGTGCATACTAGGGGTCACCTTTGTCTGTGCTGCCAACTCTGCACGAACATTCAACAGCTCCGACTCTCTCGCATGTCTCACTTCTTCCATATCTTTTTCCTCCTGTCTTCTCTCTTTTTTTTCCCGTCTCTTTCTTTTCCTTCTCATCTTGCGATTTTCATTGCTTCCATCTCTCTAGCATATCTTGCGATCTCTCTGGCATCTCTTTCTGTTTCATCTTGTTTTGCCTCTCATTCGCTCGCACATCAGGCTTCTTCTCTCTCTTCCGCTATCATCTTCAACTTGATAAAATTCTCTTCACCTGAAGTTCATCGAATCTCAGCCTCTACATCCCTATCTGCTTTCATGCCTTCAGATGGTGGGTTAACTGGTCCTTGCCTAGCTAAAAACTCTTCCTAAGCTTCCTGCAACAGTTCCCGAAATGCTACAATATTTTCTTCTGACAACTTTCCCGAGTGTATTAACTCTTCCAAGGCTAGATATTTGATTCAGGCTTTAATCATTCCACTCGTTGCATGGCCAACACATGCCATTTAACCCTGGATAGGTACGGTCCTCGGACACCCCTTTAAGGGTATACTCGGACGCGAACGACCCCGACGCCAAAAAAAATTCTTGAAAAATCAGTTTTTGCAGTAACCTCCTTTTTTCTTTTGCCAAAAAAAACTTCAATGAATGCTTAAAACAACTGTAAAGATAAATACTACTCATCTGCAGAAAAACTATTTATTATAAATATTTTAAAAAATTAAGTAGAAAAAAAAAAGACCTGACATAAAAATTCATAAAAAAAAAAGTTTATACATATATACACAAATCCTTTTAGGAATTGATTCTTGAATGTTTAGGACACATCTTGATGTATTTTGGATGAAGTCAGACCCATGGAGGTGAAGATCTGAAATGAGAAAAAAAGGGTAACTTTTTTTGGCCAAAAAAAATTGTCCAAATTTCATGAATTTTTTTGGGTACCCAAATGAAATAGGAAGTGGCTAATTTTTTTAGGGAATAAACATATGTTATCCTAAAATAGAAATATGTAAAAAAATCTTCATTATATTGTAAATTACATTTATATCAGGGGCCATATCTAAAGGTAATTTTTTGAGTACTTGGAAATTTCGTAAAAAAATACATATATTTAATATATAATATGATATTTATGCAGGTAAAAATATACCAAAATATCACAAATTCTATAGGGAACAAGAATATATATAGATAGGGCAGCTTACGCTTCGGATATGTCCACAAAATGGCCGGCAACCACACTGACTCAGACTCCCTAATCTGCCACTTGAAATGTAGGAAGGGTATGTCAATTTCAAGGTGTTATTTACTAATCTAATTATTATTGGATATGCATAAAAATTGTATGGTGGGTTGCTGGATAATTGTCGATTATTTTACGACTATAAAATTAAAATTCTGACCCAAAAAATTTTTTTTGAAGGGAAATAAAATCGAAAAAAAAAATGTAAAACAATATTTTAGCTAAAAAAATTTGATGATATTCAATCAAAAAAAAAGTAAACAAAATTTTCCGACAAATAAACATCTAGAGGAATCATTACTCTGTGATAGTTCCTTAGTACGTAGTAATTTTGAAAGAATTGGGAAAAAACGAAAAAATGGCAATCACCGGAAAATCGAACACATACCTATATATACGCCATATCTGGCTAAAAAAAAAATAGGCATGGGTAGCCAGATCATCTAGAAACACTTTCCAACACTATAAAAATATAAGTTTTGCGACACTACTTGCCAATTCCTTACGGTAACATGACTAAGCAAAAAAATGCAAAACAAATAAAAAGGGGCACTCGCGGAAAAATGCCCAACATTCTAATATACGGCATCTCAGATAAAAAAAAAGACATGCACGTGTTAGCCCAACCATCAAGGCACACTTTCTAACACATAAACATGAAAAAAAAAATGAATAATATACGGCAATTCCTTACTACGTAGTAATTTTTACAAATATTGAAAAAAAAACAGAAATTGGTAACCGCAGTTAAATACCCAATATACCAATAACTACGTCGTATCTGACAAAAACAAAGTCATGCATGGGTAGCCAGATCATCTAGACACACTTTCCAACACTAAACAAGCAAAAGTTTTACGACACTATTTGGCAATATCTTACGGAAAAATGACTTGGCAAAAAAATGAAAAAAAATGAAAAAGGGGCACTCGCGGTAAAATGGTCCTCGTGGTGATGAACGACATTTTAACTAAAAAAAAAAACATGCACATGGTAGCCAAACAATCCACCAAGACTTTCCACAACTGATAACCTATACAAGTTGCACCATTCTACGACAATTTCATAATACGTAATAACTTTGATAATTATGCAAACTACCTCAGAAGGGTAAACTCGGACGCGAACGACCCCGATGCGTCTCAGAAATCGGGGAAGGAGTACAGCTACAGCAATGCACATCTGGACACTACTAGAGCGTGTAGGGGAGACACCTCCTGCAGGTCGATCACCCACAAATTCAGTCACAGGGGTGAGTCACGTGAGAAAAACCTGTTTTTTTTTGACGCTCGGGGTCGCAAACGACCCACCGTACCTATCCAGGGTTAAATAGAGAGCTTTAGATACATTAGCTTCTGACAATTCCTGAACGTTTGTGTTATTCAAAAACTTTTTGATTTTAAACTGTGCCATCTTGTACTTTACAATACTTAATAACTCTCCAAAAAATATATCCTAACAATACACAAAATCCTATCAGCACTATACTTTCAAACCTTAAATCAAAACATGGTCCTGTTATCACCAATATTTAAAACGGACTCGCTTGATCAGTGGTCTGGGCAACTAAAATACATTATACAATGGTCCTGTGTCTAGAAATAAAAATATGATATTATATGTATTCCGACTGGTAAGCTATACAACCTCTCGAGGTCCAAACTCACTTATTTGTTTTTACATTAAATCTGTTACACTTGAAAATTATAACAGCTGAGCTGTATGACAATTATATAACTCTCAGACAGCAAAATACAAAACACTGTATATCCAAAGGTATATTAAGTACACTCAAAACAATACTGGGTTATTATCATTACGATCTGTATAAAACCACCTTTTCCTTTGATTCTTTAACAGGATACGAGCGGGTATGAAATAAACACTGATGATTGAAATAATTCACTGTTTACAAAGTAAAAAAAAAAAAAAAATATTCTATATAAATTACAATACTTTGAAAGAATTTACATAAAACAAAAATAAATCACTCAAAATATTAAGTCTCAGCAATACTTAGATTAAGATAAAAACGTTACGCGCTAAAATTTATATAATCACTCGACACAAAATATTAAATCTGAATAAAACTTAGACTATGACTAAGGAAATTATTACACTCTGAAAATAATATAATCAATAGACTAAGACAAAAGAAATAATACTTATGAAAATTATACAAACTATTTAATTAATTTGAACACTCAATGAATATAGTAAACCAGATAATGATACAAATACCTTTCATGTTACTACAAGGCCAGTTACAAAAACTCTGATATATTTTTTATAAATATTGTGTTTACAAAAACCCATAACAACAAAACTTTGAGATCTCACTGAACACGTTTAAAGCAATACACTCAGAGGCCTGTGAGAGAGAGAAGGGGAAAAGGCTATGAGTTAAGGCTGGAGTTCTCTATCTGATCTATGCATCCCTAGAGTCGCTATATATATGAAACTTAGTTACTTCCAGAAATTTCTAAACAAATCTGGAAGCATGGTGGGTTAGCCTAAGGCCGTCAGAGTTATCGACTATCCTGTATCAAACAGGAAAATCAACTCTGTTAATGGAAACTCTGTCAGCCAACTCAGCCCACCCACCATTCCAAGAAATAAAAAAAAAAAGATATAACCTAACACTAGGATTTCTTAAAATCCTTCCATAGCACGTGGCCGAATAAGAATTGTGCATTTTCTCACAAACATGATGCAATACCTCAAAAATATATATAAAAAAATTTACATAAGGCCTGTTTCATATGTCATATGTTATTAAATCTCTTTAAAAGTTTACATAAGACTTTGTAACAAAAATATGTGAAATAAAAAGTCAAATTTCAAAATCAACGTAAACTTACATATACTAACTTGAATGAAAAATACAATGAAATTAACGACGAAAGTCTTACATAACTTACATAACAACCTTCTACCTACACGAGAGGAACTCATCTAAAGAGCTGGCAATTCACCTCTGGAATGTACATATCAAAACATAAATAGAATATGTGAACAAACTACAGTATTTACTCTACACTAGATATATACAG
>NC_090728.1:14951130-14961130 GCF_036898095.1 Palaemon carinicauda | reverse complement strand
CCGGAGATTTTAACTTTCCTTTCGTGGATTGGAAAGAACGGATAGAAGAAAGTGGTTGTATGTATACATATAAAAAAGAGAGTAATAGTAGCGCAGAAGATAAGAGGCAATTTGAAAAGCTTCAAGATATGCTATTAGAACATAATATGCAACAAATAAACCACATTCCAACAAGAAAGGAAAATGTCCTAGATCTAGTATTTGTGAATGAGGTGAATTATGTTAAAGAAATAATAGTGTATAACACGGGAATTTCAGACCACAATGTCATAGAATTGATAGTTCATTCCAAAGCAAGTGATCACAGAATTAATAAAAGCACAAAACTTTGGGAAGGATATGGAAAATATAATTTTTACAGTAAGAATATAAAATGGTCAGAAATAAATGAAGAACTGAATAAAGAATGGAAAAATGTATTTATAAGTGATAATATACAGGTAAATACGGACATACTATACAAAATACTAGAAAAAATTGTTGAAAAATATGTACCGAAAAAAAAACAATAAACAAAAGATGTGCATACCAAGAGACAGAAGGATCTTATTTCAGAAAATTAGAAAGTGGAAGAAAAATCTTGCAAAAGAAAAAAATGTGTGGAAAATGAGGGAAATAAAATGTAAGATAGAAAATGCAGAACAAAAGATTATACAGTCGAAAGAAAATGAAAAAAAGGGACTTAGAAAAAAGGACACTTCAAAATATAAAAAGAAACCCCAAAGTACTTTACTCCTATGCAAAAAGGATGAATAAAAGGAGAATAGAAATAGGCCCTCTAAGAATTGAAGGACGGCTAACGAATGAAAAAAAGGAAATATGCAACATATTAGCAGAAAAATATAAGAGTGAGTTCACGCCAAGAATTACGAATGAGAATAATGAAACAGAAATGAGAGAAGAAAATGTTGAATATCTAACGGATATAGATATTAATGAAGCAGATATTGTCACGGCTATAAACGAAATTAAAAATGGATCGGCAGCCGGACCAGATGGAGTTCCAGCGATTTTGTTAAAAAAAATGCAAACACTATCGCGAAGCCGCTTGCAATACTGCTAAGACAGAGTGTAGATATGAGCGAGATATATGTTAAACGTAAATTAGCTTATATAACCCCTATCTTCAAAAGTGGATCAAGACTAGAGGCAAGCAATTATAGACCTGTTAGTCTAACATCACATATTATGAAAGTGTATGAGAGGGTAATAAAAAAGAAAATAATGAACCATTTGGTCAAAAATAATTTGTTTAATATGGGTCAACACGGTTTCGTACCTGGAAAAAGTACACAGACCCAACTGATAGCACACTATGAAAACATATACAATAATATGATAAATGAAAAAGAAACAGATGTGATCTATCTAGATTTTGCAAAAGCCTTTGACAAGGTAGACCATAACATATTGGAGAAAAAAATGAGAAAGCATAATATTGTGGGAAAGATAGGAAAATGGGTAAAATAATTCCTGCAAAACAGAAAACAGATAGTGGTTGCAAATGACGAGAAATCAGATGAAGCCCAGGTAATATCTGGTGTGCCACAAGGTACGGTATTAGCTGCACTGCTATTTGTTATTATGATCTCAGACATAGACTTTGATGTTGAAAACTCCGTAGTGAGAAGTTTCGCCGATGACACAAGAATAAGTAGAGAAATTACTTGTGATGAAGATAGGAACTCACTACAAAGAGATCTAAACAAAATATATGAATGGGCGGAGATAAATAGGATGGTATTTAACTCCGATAAATTCGAATCAATAAATTATGGAAACAGACAAGGAATGGTGTATGCATACAAGGGACCTAATAATGAGACAATCACAAACAAGGAAGCAATTAAAGACCTTGGTGTAATTTTAAATAGGAATATGTTATGCAACGACCAAATAGCAACACTGTTGGCTAAATGTAAAGCAAAAATGGGAATGTTATTCAGACAATTTAAAACAAGGAAAGCTGAACACATGATTATGCTTTACAAAACTTATGTACGTAGTACACTCGAGCACTGCAATGTGATATGGTACCCACACTACCAAAAGGATATTGCGCAAATAGAAAGTGTACAAAGGTCCTATACTGCTAGAATAGAAGAAGTAAAGGACCTTGACTACTGGGAAAGACTGCAATTTTTAAAACTATACAGTCTAGAAAGGAGAAGAGAACGTTACATGATAACACAAGCATGGAAGCAAATAGAAGGAATTGCTGAAAACATCATGGAGCTTAAAATATCAGAAAGAGCAAGCCGAGGTAGATTAATAGTGCCAAAAAGCATTCCAGGTAAACTGAGAAAGGCGCACAGGACATTAATCCACTACGCACCAGCATCGATAATGCAGCGACTATTTAATGAGCTGCCAGCTCATCTAAGAAACATATCAGGAGTGAGCGTAGATGTGTTTAAGAATAAGCTCGATAAATACCTAAGATGCATCCCAGACCATCCAAGACTGGAAGATGCAAAATACACCGGAAGATGTATTAGCAACTCTCTGGTGGATATACGAGGTGCCTCACACTGAGGGACCTGGGGGAACCCAAACAAAAAATAAGGCAATAAGGCAATAAGGCTCTCTTTTAAGAAAGGAGTCTTACATCTTTTGAAGATGAAATGGAGGCACGCCATCATCCCCCCCCCCTCTCTCTCTCTCTCTCTCTCTCTCTCTCTCTCTCTCTCTCTCTCTCTCTCTCTCTCTCTCTCTTCTTTCCGGGGGCAGAAATATCTGTTTCTTTTGTCATCAGAAGATGAGTTTTTTGTTTATCTTATGCCTTATGATTATGCTTTATAGTAGATTTGTTGTGTAAAAAGAAGACAAACCTGGATTCTCTCAACATTTTTGTACAACGTAAGTTCCGTTACCGACGATTAGTTCTTTATATTTCGACGGCTATCTTTCGTGGAGTTATTATCCAATCACATAATCTCTTCACGAAGAATATAAAGCTTTTTTACACATAGAATGATAGTGCTTAACTATCATCACTTCACAATGAATAGAGATATTTTTTTCCGTTGTTTAGAGGAAATTAAAGTAAACCTTTGAAAAATTCCTTCTTTAAGCAGGAGAGAAGCAAATTTACATGGAAATGTAGGTTATCATAGATTAAGTGTACATATTTATCAAATGGTATCCAATCTTGGATACAGCTAATGATGGGGGATCCACTGCCTCTTAGTGAAGAGGTTTATAAGCCACACAAATAAAGAATAGTTTTGGAAATGTGTGTCAGTTTACTAATATGATTTATCATTATTGTTTACGAAAATTTACTTTTTTTATTGATATCACATATATTTTACCTCATAATTAGAAATCCGAAGAGGATGTAATAAATACATACATACATACATATACCATGGCACTTCCCCCAATTTTTGGGGGTAGCCGACATCAACAAAGAAAAAAAAAAAAAAGGGGGACCTCTACTCTCTATGTTCCTCCCAGCCTAACAAGGGACTCAACCAAGTTCAGCTGGTACTGCTAGGGTGTCATAGCCCACCCTCCCACATTATCCACCACAGATGAAGCTTCATAATGGTGAATCCCCTACTGCTGCTACCACCGCGGTCATCTAAGGCATCGGAGGCAGCAGCAGGGCCTACCGGAACTGCGTCACAATGGCTCGCCATTCATTCCTATTTCTAGCACGCTCTCTTGCCTCGCTCACATCTATCCTCCTATCACCCAGAGCTTCCTTCACTCCATCCATCCACCCAAACCTTGGCCTTCCTCTAGTACTTCTCCTATCAACTCTTGCATTCATCACCTCCTTTAGCAGACATCCATTTTCCATTCTCTCAACATGGCCAAACCACCTCAACACATTCATATCCACTCTAGCTGCTAACTCATTTCTTACACCCGTTCTCACTCTCACCACTTCGATCCTAACCCTATCTACTCGAGATACACCAGCCATACTCCTTAGACACTTCATCTCAAACACATTCAATTTCTGTCTCTCCATCACTTTCATTCCCCACAACTCCGATCCATACATCACAGTTGGTAAAACCACTTTCTCATATAGAACTCTCTTTACATTCATGCCCAACCCTCTATAGTATACTGAAAATATTATTTTTTTATATAGAGAGGGAATTCTGGAATCATATGTCATATAGATTGTCCTCTACTATCGTAATCTCTCCGCACTGTATACGCTGCCTCCAATGACATTCGTATTGTCTGAGACGGAATCTTTTCTTCCTCCACTGCCAATCGTACTTTCTCTGCCCCCTCCATACTATCTACGCACGTATTTTCGTACTCTCTCTCTACTTTCTACGTACTCTTTTGCTTCGGCAGAGAGAGTACGGAAGTGGTGGATAAAGTATAGATAACGGCGGATGCAGTTCGGAGGTAGTAGGTATACAGCACAGCTTATTGAATCCAAACGGATTGATCTATCTGCTGGCAAAAGCGATCACTTTTGAAATTCCGTTGTGGATCAAAGTGGATGTGATGGGCATACACAAGGTCTGACATGTACACAGTAGACATATATTACAGTTTCCTCGGAGATTGCAGCGGGTGCTCCAACCGCCGACATACTTTGCATCTGTGCATAATTGCGATAGGGGTTTTACTAGGTCAAAGGGTCGATCGCGATTCTTCGACAGCTAGCAATAAGCGTGGTATAGACAAGACCTCAAGGGTTAGTAGGGCTGGAGAGAGAGACCTAATAGTACTGATAAAAATGTGAGTTTTTATCAGGAAGACATTTGACAGCCTGATACATACATGAAAGGAAATAAGACCGGAGGATAACATCTTAAGTGAAGTTTAGCCAATAGCTTTTAAAAGAATTACGTCTTCATTATCAAAGGTATCACAAAAATGTGTCGAAGTGTTGGAGGAAAGTGAAATAATGAATGGAAATATCTCTGGGTAAAATCGGTATTTATCCTAAATT
Organism: Palaemon carinicauda; assembly: GCF_036898095.1. NCBI lineage: Eukaryota > Metazoa > Arthropoda > Malacostraca > Decapoda > Palaemonidae > Palaemon > Palaemon carinicauda. The sequence continues at coordinate 14,956,200 of NC_090728.1, read as the reverse complement.
TGTCTTTCACTTGGTTAGGCTACACAAAAGAAATCTATATGAATTACTTGGAACTACGTTGTAAAGGTATTTGTAACATAAGGCTAATCTATTAATATTTCGGCAGAAAAAACTTTATATATACAAAAAATGTATATATATATACATATATATATATATATATATATATATATATATATATATATATATATATATATATATATATATATATATATATATATATATATATATATATATATATATATATATAAGACACTAAATCCCCTACCACTTTTATTTTTATTTCACAATTAACTTGAAAGAATTAAAATTCGAAGATCGAAAAAAAAAATATATTATCGTTCCATTAAACTTACAAAGCATATTGTTCTACGGTCCCCAGATTATCAATTTGTTTGGATTTTTCTCCTTCATAATAATGGCAAAGTTTTATTTAGATAGAAAAAAAAGTTATCATTATACACAAAAATTATTACTATTTTCTCGCATAAGACTGGTGGAATTTATAAATTGGTTTAGATTTAGAAAACCACATTCACATTTGCAGATATGCATTTTGAGTCAATGATCTCTACTCATAAATTTCGTTACTCTTTTTGGATACCCCTTGCTATACAATTCCTGATTTTGAAATGGAAATAAAAAAATTTTTTATTCCCGTTGTTAACTTCCGAATGCTACGACAGATGGAAATTAATTTCACCTCAAACGTGAGAGAGAGAGAGAGAGAGAGAGAGAGAGAGAGAGAGAGAGAGAGAGAGAGAGAGAGAGAGAGAGAGAGAGAGAGAGACTGCTGCTATTTTCTCTTGAAACATGTGCTGCAACAGCTATAATAACCTCTAATCTTTAAGGAAATAGAAAAAGTTGAGAAGATATTATATCTGTTCCTAATACATAATGTTTCAGCTCATAAATGAGAAATCAAATAATGCTATTTTAAAATGTTAAGAACATCCATTGAACCCCACTAAAAATATCGGTTGCCATGAATGGATGAATATGTACTCATATATGTAGGTATTCATGTCTCATTTCTCAGCACCACGCTGGCCAAATGGGAGTTGATGATAGAGGGAGATATTTTGTCTGTTCGTCCAGAACAGACCAATTTAGTAGGGGTGGATCAACTAGTACATCTTGGCTGATTATGGATATAAATAAAGAATTTCACCACGTTAAGGTATCCCCCCACTCAGAACATGTGCAAACTTTCCAAATAAAGAACCTCGTCTTCAGAAATTCACAATAAAATTTAGAAAAAAGGTTATATATTTCTATTTAATACATGAAATGGAGCAAACGATGAAGACAATTAAGGCATTTAAGAAATAAAAAAGATCTTAATCTCAAAAAGTAATATAACAAGTCATATTGGAAACTAAAATGAATAGTATAATAATAAAACACAGGAAAATATTTGAAGCAAAACTGGATAATGTGTAAAATTCCAGAAATGACTTTACTAATAGCGTTGAAAAGTATAATTTCATAATTACTACTTGCATACCAGATACAGTGTGGTCTAGCGCTGTTTTTTCATTTTTTTTCAATTTATTTTTTTTTCTGGTGAAATAGAAAGTTGGAATCAGTTAAAGAATAATACTATCCACGCAGCATGACACTCAGAAAATTTTTATTTATCTATGGAAGGCTTTATATTCAGTCCTCTTATTAGAAGTTTATTGGACAATCTTTGGGCTTCATATAAAAAGGCTCTTTAACACAAAATAGAGATGCCTTTTGGGTCTTCCACTGTCTCCGGAAAGAGTTCTCCTGGTTGAGTGTGAACTCACGCACAGTATTCTAACTTATGTCTCCCACTCTTTTTTTTTTATTTTATAGTTTATATATATATATATATATATATATATATATATATATATATATATATATATATATATATATATATATATATATATATATATATAAAAGAAAACTAATTGAAAGCTGTCACCATTCTTAAAATAGTTTATTTTAATTGACCATCACTCCTTGCTGACTGTTCTCACTGGACCTTTTTTTATTTTCTTTTTTTCTTTTTTTTTTTGGGGGGGGGGATTATAGCATCCTCCTTTTCCAGCTATTACTTTAGTTTACCCGGTAATAATAATAATAATAATAATAATAATAATAATAATAATAATAATAATAATAATAATAATAATAATAATAATGAAATACTGAAAGCTTGTTGAGATATAATAAATTATATCATTAGTGTAGCTTCAAAGAAAAAGCCAGTGATGTTCAAACAACGTACGATTTTCGATGGTTATATTCAGATATGCAATATACATCACGAACATTCGATGCTGTTAAGTTTGCATTCTTTCTAATCGAAAAAAAGGGTTTGGAATGGTTTGTTGGTAAATAGAAAGATAGATGTCACCGAAAGTATGTAGGATACGAACAAACCCGCCAGGTTTTTCTTTGTTCTTCTATGTCATTTAGAAGTATCGTACAGACGTCTGGATTCATAAAGAATATTTACTTTGAATACTCTCAGAACACAGAAACTTTTTTTCTTTTTTTTTTTGAGTATTGAGAGTTTTTAATATGTATATCGAAGGGGATCTGTAAACAATTACTCTTTTACGAGTAATCACCAAAATGCCCTATTAATGTGTCACTACTAAGCCTGAACAAAAGTGTAGGAATTAACATAAAACTCAAATCTCGATGCAGGATTCACTCTCAAAATGTAGAATTCTAGATAGGTTTACTCAAGTATTATATTTAGTGAATTTTCATTCACAGAGTAGCGTTATCATTGAAATGTATTTATATATTTAACTTGATCTTTCCCTTCTCCTCGATATTTGATCTTTTATAATTATATCTTTCTGAATTCGGTGATGCTAGCAATAGTAATAAAATACGACTTACGATAACATTATACCTAATACTAGATAAATCGTTTTTAAAATTGTGATTTTTGTAGTTACCATTCTATGATAAGGTTTATAAAAGGTGGAAATTTTCAAAATGTTTCAGACGTAATGGAAACCTTTGTAGTTCCTTCCAGCAAGCTATTCTACAAGTAATAGTTTTGTATTTATCGTTTCCTTCTCTACCATTCCAACCACAACCCACACCCTTCTCTCTTCTCCCTATCTCCTATTAACTTTTTTTTTCCTTTTTCTCCCTCTTTTCTTCTTCTTCTTCTTCTTCTTCTTCTTTCCTTTGATAGTTCTTTAAGCTCTCATTTGTTTTGTGATTCTGGGACACGCAATGCTATTTTCTAAAGAATGGAATTAAAAAGAAATGGTTTCCTCATCACTTATGGAGAACGAAAGAAATCTGGCGACTCGAATAAAGGCGTTTCAACAATCAAAGACCAGAGATTACTTGTCGACATCGCGTGTGTGCAAGGGCTGTTTTTATGAAAAGCCTAATGCTCCCTTGTATTAACTTTATCTCCACAACACTGTTTCCGTGGTTAGTTGGGTGCGGCTAACATTCGCTACTTCGTGTTACGTTTCAATTAACTAATTGTAGTATTTAGGAGGTAATATTTGCTTCTGGTATCGTTTTTTTTTATTTTTTTTTTCATTGTTGTGTGGAAAAAATGGAATGAAATTGGGAAAGGAATTATATTTCTTTTCCTCCCTATTCCCACCCAGCCTCCTCCTCTTGACCAACTCACTATTTGTCTCCTCCATCCAAAATAATTCCCAAGAAATATCTTTATTTCAGTCACGAAACTTTTATTGTATCCATATTTCATTATAATAATTTTTCAGCGCTCGAATCTCGTCATGTGTTATTTTCTTTTCTGGTTCCTTTTTTTTTTTCTTCTTTTTCTAATACTATATATTTATCAATTACTTTTCCATCTTTCAGTTATCAGATCATTAGATACAAAAACGCAAATACCAAAACAACTATTTGGTTTGACTAAAAAAGAAAATGATCATATTAACTAGATTATTGAATAATGAGATAAAGTCATATCAAGGTTTAGTGAATAAAACTTTGCTTCAATCAATAATTATGAAATCTTTCCATTGAAAACGTCCCAGTGAAAAAAAAAAAAAAAAAAAAAAAAAAAACAGGTAAATCATGAATAATCGCATTATATAAATCATGTTGCTAATATCACCTTTTTTATTCTAAAGAGTAGGATACGCCCCATTCATCAAATATCAAACGTGGTGATCTCATATATATTTTAAAAGGCAGTGATTTTAATAAGATGTGAAAATGGCATTAATCAATTTACGTATAATGTGTCACCGGAATTGAAAAAAAAAAAATTGAAGCTCTAGGGTATGTTTAGGAACGTTAAACTCTACTTTGAATGAATTCTTATCATAATTATTTCTTTTAAGGTCTTCAGTGATCTGAATAAAAGTTCTCAGAATTTTTACAAGAATAATTTGATACAAAAAGAACCGACCAATCCAAGTGAAACACCGATATAGATGAAGGAATATAAAAGCTCCTAATAGACCTTTAGTCTCGAAATTTTCCTTCTTTTCTGCAAAGTCTTACTCTGTATGCAAAAGAAAGTTCTTACGTAACCACAGGCACAGTCAGCAGCTATCTTACTACTTTCCTGTTTGCAAAGGTTATAAATTATGGCTGTGATATTGTGCAAATATTACTATTTTATCAACTGAAGCTCACTTGCAATAACTAAAAAGGGTATAAATGATGACAATTTCCCTCTTAGTACATGTACAGTTGGACATCAAAAGTACATGGCTCACCTTGTTCTGAAGCAGTGCACCCTGTCACATCCCTACTTGATGTCGAGTAAGGAGAGAGAAGGCAGAGGTTGTGGGAGGGGCTACACGCAGAAACTCGTTGCGCAGTAAAGTCGTGGTAGTGTGCAGTTCCTCGGAATTGGATGTACCAGGAATTCCTGTGTCCAACTGTACTTGAAATACCAAGAACCAAGACTCTGATCTCTAAACAGAAGGGTCCCATCATCTGCATTGAAACAAATTTGGAACTTTTAAAAACCTAATTCATGATATTACCAACTTACTTTAACCAAAATTATTGATAAGAAAATAAATATTGAAAGAAAAGGCATGTATTAAAAATTCACTTGGCTGGCTAATA
>NC_090728.1:14943630-14948630 GCF_036898095.1 Palaemon carinicauda | reverse complement strand
ATATATATATATAAATATATATATATATATATATATATATATATATATATATATATATATACATATATATGTATATATATATATATATATATATACATATATATATATATATATATATATATATATATATATGTATATATATATATATATATGTATATATATATATATATTTATATATATATATATATATATATATATATACATAGATATAAATATATATATATATATATATATATATATATATATATATATATATATATATCTATATATATATATATATATCTATATATATATATATATATCTATATATATATATATATATATATATATATATATATATATATATATATATATAGATATATATATATATATATATATATATATATATATATATATATATATATAGATATATATATATATATATATATATATATATATATATATATATATATATATATATATATGTATATATATATATATATATATATATATATATATATATATATATATATATATATATATATATATATATATATATATATATATATATATATATATATAATTTTTTGGGGGGAAGGGACTCCTTGCTCATTTACACAAAGTTTCTGTTGTGGAGGGTTAATTTTTGTCTTATGTTTATCTTTTTGTTAGCCAAATCCAGAGAGAGAGAGAGAGAGAGAGAGAGAGAGAGAGAGAGAGAGAGAGAGAGAGAGAGAGAGAGAGAGAGAGAGAGAGGTAGATAGTGTATCGATTGTTTGCTGTGAGAAAGACTGATTGTTTACCTTTTAGTTAGGTTAGGTAAGTAGTAAATTTTTCGGAGAGAATGCTTTTTTTTGATTGACTGCGACTTGAGGCAGTTGTGTGTGTGCACGCTGGATTTCTATATTTATTTGATTGATTTGACCAGTGTTGGAAGTGATCATTTATTTTTCTGAGCCGTGATTCCTCCTTTGGAGAATTTATTTCGAATGCTGATATATAGTTGCTGACCTGGCCTGGAATTGATTATATTCAGACTGCCCTTTTTGATTGCTAAACAGTTGATGACCTAGCTTCTGTATTACGATTTGGATTACGTATGATGATGATGATGATAATGTCCACAACCAAAATCAATTAATACAATTGTGTATTGAAATTTGTCAGTGCTTCGGTGGCTACAGAGTTGTGGTTGGGCTATAAAAGCTCTGTTGGCCGTTGTGCGGACAAAGAGGTCCACACACAAACACATATAGATATTTTGGTGTTGGTGTGCGGGTTAATTTTAAGTTTTGTTGAGGGTTTTGTTTGTTTATGGTTAATGTCTATTTTGTGTTAAGGGTATGATTAGTGATAAGTGTGATTTTTTTGGTATATTTGAATAATACGTTTTTTGTATGTTTGGTGTTTAAGTTTTGTTAGTGCTTTATTGATTTTGATGGTTTAATTGATTTTGGAAGGGTTTTTAGTGTTAATTATTTTAGTTTTTAGGAAATATAGTATTAAGGTTATGTTTTGTTTTTATGTCCTTTTTGTCTAAGAGTCCTGTTTATGATAACGTGAGGGGAAAGTTTACGCAGAGGAGACTATTGTCAGATAGAGTGATTCAAGGGTGTAGGGGTTGTTCTTGTGACATCCCGCCACATTATTTTGGCGCCCGAACAGGGACAGCCGAGGTGGGATTGAAGTTGGACTGTTGGACGAAGGATACGAATTTAGGATTAACACTGAAAAAAAAAATGGAAGAACAGTTAAGAATTTTGAAGTAGGAATTGCGGTTGATTAAGGAGCGTGAGGAGAAGTTGTCTGTAGAGAATTAAAAATTGTTGCGTGAGAATGCGAGGTTGAGTTGTGAGAATGAGGATATGCGAATGGAACTGAAAGCGCTAAAGGGAACTGTAGAGAGTGGAAGAGGGTGTTGAAATAAAGATGCATGAGAATGAGGAACGAATGGAAGCTATGATGGGGCAAGTAATGGGAATGATGAAAACTTTCATGGGTGAAGGTGCACTCGTAGGAGTAGTTTCTGCTTCGGGTAATTGGGTGATAGTGGAAGAGAAGGCTAAGGTAAGTGATATTTGGAAAGTTAGTGATAGTGATAGTGATAGTAATAGTAATAGTGATAGTGAGATTGAAGATAAAGGAATTTGGCATAATAAGGATGAACAGAAATGTGAAAGGAAGAATGAGAAGAAAGGTAAAAGTGATGTGAAGAAAGAGAATAACAAGTGTCCTGATGATAGCAAGGATGATCATGAATGGGTGAAAGTGGTGAGTAAGAAAAGGGCTAGGAAGAGTATGATCAAGGATAGGAGTATGAGTGTGGAATTATATTCTTTATATTCTAGAGAGGAAGTAGGAAATAATAAGGAAGGTAGCAGTGATGATAGCAGTAAGAATGAAGGTGATGTGTGTAAGACTGTGTTTATGAGAGAGGTACCTCTGTGTAAAAGGTTCAATGAGCATAGTAGTAGGGATGTATACGAGTTTTTCAAAGAGTATGAGAGGTATTGTCAGGATAAGTATGGTGATAGTAAGAGAGTTTGGGCTAGGGAGTTAGGGGAATATTTGACCGGGTATTTGTTGACCATGTATGGTGTGATAATGAGTATAGGTGACGTTGATTATGAAAGTGTGAAAAAGAGAATAATTGAACAGGTAAAACGTATGAAAGGGAGTGTTAGGTATAAGCATAAGAATGATTTTGATGAAGTACAGAAGAGCAGTGCCAGGAGTTAGAGCAAATGGGTGTAATAGAAAGGAGTGAGAGTGCCTGGAATAGCCCTATTGTACCTGTAAGAAAGCCGGATGATAGGTATCTTCTGAAATTCTGTTGTCAGATGACCAATAAGTAGTCTAACTTTGTATAATTCATCAGTGTTGTCGTTAGTTGTATTGTCAACAAGACGCAAGTTTGCTTTGATCTTTTTCTACCATACTTTTAGCTCTTTTTGGTTCAACTCTAATGGTTTTGTTGCATAATTTGAATTGAGTAAAGTTTACTCTGGCTTGAATCAATTTTATAAAATAGTTGGAGAATAGCATCCTCATATATTCTATGAGTAACTTAACATTAGGATCGACATGACCTTCTATTGCTTCTAATACAGGAAGAGTTGGTGCATTATGCCTAGCTGATAGTTGTTTCTGTCTCAGTGGGTTAGACGGCTTATTTCTTTTTCTTGTCACTGCAGGTTGCTATGATTCTGCAGTAACTTCTATTTTCTAGTTAAAATTCTTCCCGATCATCATCTCCTCATTTTCTGTTATCAGTTGATACTGTAAATATGTTGAGGGCCTATTATTTAAAAAAAAAATTGCATAATGGCTGCACTGATCATTGAAGCAACTGATAAGAATATTATTAATGTTTTCACATTAATGTTGTATATCAAGATAAAATAAGCAAAAGATAAGTTGTCAAAGAAAAAAGATTAGATTTCGTTAGGCTTGGTTAGGTTAGTGTAGGTTAGGTTCAGTGGTAAGGTTAGTTTAGTTTAGCTTCAAAAACTTAAGTTGAGTTGGTGGGTTTCACTAGAGTAGGTCTGGCTTGGATAGGCTTCATTAGCTTAGATTTGGGCAGGTTAGTAGGTTACATAACATTGCGTTGCTCTAAGCTAGGCTAGTTTAGGTTAGGTTACTATATTTTCAACGAAAAATCACTATTTTTATTTATATACATTGTGCCGCTGAGCTGTTAGGCTGACATGACAGACTTTCGTGAATGCAACTGGTGCAGGAAAATACAGGAAAGAACAAGTTATTAGCGAGAGGAAAGAGCGATAATGAGAGCATACAAAAAATAAGAATTACTGTTACACTGTACAAGCGTGTGTGATACTTACTGTCATACAGGGTTCCCCCGCCCCCCATAAAAAAGACATAGGCCTACATGTGAAATACTGCACCCTGCCCTTGAGAGGCGTACTGTAGGTAGGTCATCTGACTAGAGATATGCAGGTTTTGGGTGATCAATGGAGACCCAGTTTTCTTTGCCACTCAGGTTGAGGAGGAATGCTTTCGGCGTACAGCGGAAAAGGGCCTTTGTAAAGGGGCGGTAATGTTTGCTTGCTAGTGTCATTGCTCAGAAAAACATGCGTTGATGAGTGCAGATCTATCTGTATATATTCATTAGCTTGGGGCTTGCAAGTCTGGTAGCATGTAGTAATTTTTCCCACAACATGGCATGGGCGATGGAGATTGTCAGAGGAGGTGGCAGACGGAGAAAAAATTAATAAGGATGACCAATGGGTCTCCCTACAAAATTTCAGCTGCCGATATTTCCAGGGCCTCCTTGCAGTGGGTCATCAAAACGTTCAACCATACCTATGGCAGCAAGGTTAAATGTGGTTGTCTGATGGAGGATGATACCCATGTCCATAATTGGAAGGTGGAAGTGGTACCCCCTGTCAAAAGTGATATGCTCAGGAATATAAAATCTTGCTATCCATGCTGAGAGGAAGGCATATGTACATGAGGCGAATGTTTTAGCTCCATGGGAATAGCTTCAGGCCAAGGATTGGAGCGGTCGATAACGGTAAACCGGTAACAACATCGACATGAAGGTGGCCAAAGCAACACTAAGTTTGATGAAAGGTTCCCAATCCTGAATCAATTTGTCAATGTACTTTAAAGGTTTAGCATGAAGTATAAGCACTTACCCAATCCTTAGCATCCTTAGTAATGCCAAGCCAAATGAATATAGAATGGTGCAAGCTATTTAAAAGGCCATGAAAGAAATCAAAGGTATCCATGGTCCAGGTCTACCAGTACTGACAACACAGATGAGGGTGGAATTGAAGTTGCCGAGAGGGACGTCCTCCCAACGGGGGAATGTGCAGGATGTCCTCCTTGCTAGGTACTTGGGCTCTTTTTATTGGGCTTCTGCTAAGGTACTGTAATCCAATCCAAGGTGAATGGCGACCAATGTGTTTCTTGACAGTGAATTGGCAACTGGATTCATTTTCCTAGGGACGTGCTGAAGGGTATAATTATATTCAGCCACGGCGGAGATGGACGTA